>NC_050096.1:55967682-56127682 GCF_902167145.1 Zea mays | reverse complement strand
TGTGCCCCCTCATCATGCTCCCCTGGCCCCACCGGTGCACCGCCCTCCTACAGAACCTCAGCGGCCAGTGGAGTTGCTGATAAAAGCAGGGCAGAGCCCGAATCCCCGTACCGCCTGCCCCTGCCGGGCGGGCTGGAAATTTCGGCTCCTTGGAACGACTCGTGTGGGGCGAAGCCGCGAATGGGAGGATCGCTCGATCCAAGAGACGGATAGTGATTTTCACGACAACGAGGGCGCAGCAGCGCAGATCTACGGGCCTAGAGAAAGAGCCCTCGCGCCCAGCGGAGGACCAGTTGGAGGCGGCCGGCGAAACTAGCCGAGTCCGATCGGCTGCTGCCTGCTTGTGTTCTGGGTGGAGACTGGAGAGGGGGGAGGGATGCAGTCTTTGGACGACCTGGAAGCAACGCCTCCGCGCGCGGGGGGTGGGACCGTGGGAGTCGTCGGGTGCCTGCTCAGCAGAACAACACGCGGATCGGAAGCTGACAGTGTTCGTCGCGATGCGGGCGGGCGTTGGATCGGCGATGTGTGGCTTGTGGGGTGGGCCAGGGTGCCGTACTCGTGTCGATGACTTGGCCTCGTGCCGGCGTGCATGAGCTGCCACAGCGTGAGGCCCTGAGCTCGAGGATCGCGTCGCATGGGTGGTAGTCTGGGTTTGGTTTTCTTGGAAAAAAATTACTCCACGTCTTCGAGATTCGAGCTTGTCAACGTCTCGTGCTCGTCGGCTCAACTGTCCACAACTGATAGTTTTTTAAGGCTAAATGGAAAAAAACGTCGAAGCTAAATGGAAACAATCTTTTCGTCTACACATATTATCTCTTAACTATATTTATACTTAAAGATTATAGGTTGTATCATTAAATTTTTTAGCTATTTCTTATACTTAGAAAAACGAATCAAGAGCTCTAGATTTCTGGGTTCCGTAGAAATATTTAAAGAGGTCTATTTGAGAGCAAGTATAATAAGCTAATATATGTGGGCTGCAAAAGATAAATTTGATTTATGGTGATGTAAAAAAATATAAGTGGAGAGGAAAACGAGGGCTTACTAATAGTTAGCTAAGAGTGAGTTGCACGTGGCTCCAAGACTCTCGATTAGAGAGAATGGTGAACTAAATATTAAATGTACAACTTGTATCATAAAAAAAATATTAAATGAATATGCTTTTAATTGGTTAAATGTGGTATGGCAATATCATAAAGCTCGCTATAAACTATATTAACTTGCTCTGATGAACTGCGAATATGATATTAAACACGAGGCATTTATAGAGTTTATTTTTTAAAAATATAGTATTTGGTAGAAGAATAATTTATAGTCCACTTTGAATGGTTTATACAAGTTTCCCGTGCACGTGTAGGCGAGGCGAGCCAACAAAAACATCGGCGCAGCCGGGCAATCAAACTAAGAGGCTATTTACCAGAATAATTTACAGCCGCATTGCTTCATGGATTCGAAACTCATCACATCGAGGCGTCAAGACCTATCAGGCTACCGTTCCAAGTTTCCATTCAATATCTCGTGAATTGTATTGATTTAAGAATCGGTCGCTATTGGAGTATTGATGCACCTCTATGAATGAATGAGATGCGGACAAATTTATACATGCATGATGGGGACGTGAAGCCGTGCCGCATGAAACACGCCCCGGTTTTCGATTACTATAGAATTGGGCGCGTGTTGCGCGTTTTATCTGGACTCTAGCATTTTTTTTTTGCATAATAAATCGATCAAAAAAATCAAATATGTGACATAAAGGATGCAACATCTATAGATGGGTTTAGTTCTCGCTGGAGTTAGGCGAGACGAGCTCGTTCTCGCATTTGGCATCATTAGAGAAGATCTCTTTTTGGATGGGTCCGCAATGCGGAGCAGGACGCCTTTCTGATCTGCAATGCAGGAGAGGGATCCGAAGCATAAGATCCCCCAGCATTGAAGGTGACCAGGATGTCGAAGATGATAGCCATGAAATCGTCGTAGATCAACGTCGCACCCCTATCTGATGCGTCAACTGTTGGTGTTTATGACCCGACTGCGCACCACGGGATTACCCCACGTGATGCTTTTGGGTAGGATGACATCGTTAACTACGACTCGATGATATGTGCAGGAGCACGTCGGACTTGCACAAGGATTTATACAGGTTCAGACTGCTAGAATGCTAACACTGAACTTCATGTCGAGGCTGTGTATTGGAATTGCTTTGAAGTGTATGGATACAAATGAGCTATGGTGGTGCTAAGGTGTAGTTGATGAGAGCTAGTGTATGATGGGATAGATGTTTTCGTAGGGGCATCCTCTCGGCCTTATATAGGTGACCAGCGGGTTATCCCTTTATAATTTGTGTTCACTGTCTACTTTACCTATCTCCTTTTATCGTGGCTTCTAGTCCTGCTTATCCGGAGTTCAATCGCTTCCTCAGCCGAGTTAACGCCGAGTGTTTAGCCCTTCATGTGCGTGCAACCTCTTCATCCAAGATATCAACACTTCGGTCTACGCATGTCACACCCGAATTTAAGGGGCAAACCCGGGTGCATCTAAGATGTATGCTAGGATCAAGTCTCACACATATGATGACTCATGGTACAGAAACAAATGTCATATCTTTACTATATAATAGGAGTTCTGTATAAAATAGCTAAATAATTATATCATACAAAGACAACGATCCTCCACAAACATAGTTGGCTGGGAGACGACGACTTAGACCTCTCACGAACTCATCGTGACATAATTCCTGTTCCTCATCTTGCAGTACCTGTTTTGACCTAGAGGATGTAAGTACAGCAAGGATGAGCTCACATCCGTTCATCGCTCAACAAGTTGTGAGAAATAATGTGCATGAGCTCACTTATGGTGGAGCTCATGTGAAGTGTAAGGCTTACCAAAAAAGACGGTTAAAGCTGAGCATTGCTTTTAAAAGTTGGTCAAAGTTTTATTAACGATTATTAAGTATAAGTAGATACTAACCCAATTAAATAAGAGATCACAATTTAATAATAAAACCCACAATGAAATGCAAATGATATGTTAAATTTAATTCCATAAGTTACTTATGTTAGGGTTCGAGCTGCTCGTGACCGTGAGCACGACTGATATACCAGTTTTACACTCTGCAGAGGTTACACATATTATCCACAAGACATGTTTTCGATTAGCCAGGGTTAGCTAGACCCTTAGACACTTCCAAGGTGAATGGCTAGGGATCCACTGCGAGGCCTTTACAAAGTTCCACTAGAGGAGAGAACCCGCTACGGATTCCAGACCGAAGGCGATGTAGGAATCCCTCATCCGAAAAGCTAAAAAGACAGTCCGATCCGAGGACCTCCCTACACCTGCATAACTCCACCCCGCTTGCCCCTTTCGGGAAAGGATTAACTCACACTACTTTTCCTAATTATTCAGCCAAGGGCGTCCCATTCCACTCTTGTGGTAGCACTGTTTTCCCGGGTGGTCGCTCTATGTTTCACTTAATGTAATAATCTTAACATGAACAATAATTAAACCAACAATATTAATGGAACATGATCATGATTTAATATAACATTAATCCCAAAACCAAGTAGAGCAATAGCGAGCCTACCTAATAATTCATTTGTTTGCAAGGTGTGTGGTAAACAAAACTAGGGAAACCTATTAGGTCCCATCAAATTAACCTGAGCATGGCACAATGATTAATATAGAATATTATTAGGTAAAGAAGAGCGATCAAGAGCACAACTTGCCTTTTTGG
This sequence comes from Zea mays, assembly GCF_902167145.1. Taxonomy (NCBI): domain Eukaryota; kingdom Viridiplantae; phylum Streptophyta; class Magnoliopsida; order Poales; family Poaceae; genus Zea; species Zea mays. The sequence continues at coordinate 56,123,952 of NC_050096.1, read as the reverse complement.
TGCAACTCCAGTTACTTTTTCAATGTAGATTGTAGGTGCCTCGCAACCTCGCCTCTATCATAGCAATACATATAGATATGCAAAAACTAGGTAAAAATAACATTACACCAAACATAGAAAACAACTGCATAATATAATTTCCACGCGCCGCTACGAGATCGTAGCATCGAGAATCACTAAAATCGGAGTTATGGCTAAGAAGATATGGATTTCCGAAGTTTTAGGTGATTAAGTAATAAACTACATGTTGATTAATATAAATCTTGTGAAAGAAATATTACAAGGCCATAACTAATTCAATCTTTAATCAACACTATAACTTGTTTGGAAGTTAATATAGTTATGTTTAATTAGAACAGTGAATTTAATGAGCACAAGTTAAACCATCATTTAATTATCTCTGAAAACCTGATGAAATAATATTGTTCAATGTGTAGACAATTTTAATACAAAGTTGACGCAATTGGAACGAATTAAATTAGAGTTAAAATGAACAAAATATGAATTTTCTAAGTTTTTATATTTAATTTTCTACTAGAAATCATTTTCTAGATTTATTATAGGAATTACTAAAGTCTAAGGGCGGCGGGTATGATATTCTGAAGACTCAGGGTTCAACTCGTAATTTTCAGGACCTATTTGTTATGTTCTTCCTATAAAATAAGATTGCGGGTTAGTTTAAGAAAACCCTAAGGTATCTTTAGCAAAAATACATAACCGAAATGGTATGGTTTACCCCGACTGTTGGATTCAACATGCAGGGCCCAAATTAGATCTAGCCCACGCCGAACCGATATTCAATCGTAGCTGCAGGATCTCCGATCAACGGCCCGAATTCAGTGTGTCGAAGGGGTAAGCCAGGATCTAATCACGGCCGCATGTGCACGGATCAACGACGAACGTGCCCTCTTCTTCTTCACCGCTACTGAAAGGGAAATAGGGTTAACAATTTCCTATAATCGATTTTGGTGGTTGACATCCAACACAAACCACATGGACTAACTAGTTTGTCTAGATATCATCTATTACAGGTGCATAAGGTCTAACACAAACCAAAAAAGAATTCAGTTAGGGACACAATTTATTTGGAGCAAAAAGAACATGAGTGTGCTGATTTTTTGCGCACCGGACACTGTCCGGTGTGCCAGGCCCGCCAACCTCTGAACCAGCCACTCTCGGGAATTCCATGGCATCCTCCGCTATAATTCACCGGACTGTTCGGTGAGCCAGCAGAGCAATGACTCCCTACACGCCAACGGTCGACTGTGCAAAGCTACAACGGTGAACAGCACCACGGCAGAAGTTAGAGCGCAGAAGTCAGAGGGCACCGGACTGTCCGGTGCACCAAGACGACAAGTGACTCCAACGATCAACTGCTCCGAACCCTAACAGTTGCGCTGACGTGGCGTGCACCGGACAGTGCATAGTGGCTGTCTGGTGGCGCACCGGACTGTCCGGTGCGCCCATAGCCAGCAGCCCTTGCCAACGGCTACAAAGTGGTTGGGGACTATAAATACTCCCCAACCACCACATTCATTGGAACCCAAGCATTCTGAACATCCCATTCATTGCAAGAGCAAAAGACTTCACTCCTAGACACATCCAATAGATCAAATCCCCTCCAAGCCTCCAAATCAACTCATTTCCATTAGGGACTTGAGAGAGGGTGTTTAGTGTTCTTTTGTTGCTCTTGTCACTTGGATTGCCTTCTTCCTTTCTCATTTCTTTTCTCAAAGTGATTTGTAAAGCTAAGCAAGAGACACCAAGTGTGTGGTGGTCCTTGCAAGGTCTAAGTGACCCGTGTGATTAAGGGAAGGCTCACTCAGTCTAAGTGACCGTTTGAGAGAGAGGGAAATGGTTGAAATAGACCCAGGCTTTGTGGCCTCCTCAATGGGGATTAGGTTCTATGGAACCGAACCTCGGTAAAACAAATCATCGTGTCTACTCGCTTGATTTGTTTGCCCTCTTTCCTCTCTCTAACATTTCCTTGCTAGTGTTAATTTGAGTTTGCTCTCATACGTCATCCCCACTCTTTGAGCAACTCCTAGCAAGTGAAACATTCTTTCGGACTTGAATTTAATTCTAACGCTAACCTCGGCCTTTAGTGTGTATTTAAGTTTATAAGCTTCAGGTTTCGCCTATTCACCCCCCTCTAGGCGACTATCATTTGGTATCAGAGCCAGTGCTTCATTAAGAGTGTCGGCGTTTCGACCCCAGGGGGTCCCTGGACCGACGAGTAAATTGTCGATGCGTGTCCCAGTCCAGATGGGTCGGCGCGAGACGGAACACAAGGGGGGAAAACAGTAAGGGGAAACCGTGGCCTCGTGTTGTCCTGCGCCCAGGGTGGATGCGCTTGCAGTAGGGGGTTACAAGCATTCGCGAGGGAGAGAGAGAGAGAGAGCGAGAGCCTTGTGCGTCTGCCCGTTCTCACGCGCGGCCACCCTCTCGTATGAGAGCCCTGGACCTTCCTTTTATAGATGTAAGGAGAGGGCCCAGGTGTACAATGGGGGGGTGTAGCAATGTGCTAATGTGTCTAGCAAAGGGGAGCCAGAGCCCTATGTACATGTCGTCGTGGCTGTCGGAGAGGTGTTGCTGCCCTGTTCATGTGATGTCGTGGCCGTCGGAGGAGCGCTTAAGCCCTGTGGAAGCACAGCTGTCGGGGCTGTCGGATCCTTGCTGATGTCTCCTTGCTTCCGTAAGGGGCTGAGAACCGTCGTCGTCATGGAGCACGCGGGAGCCAGATGGGACGCCGGTCTTGTTCCCCGTAGCCTGAGCTGGCTAGGGGTAGGGTAATGATGGCCTACCCTGTGACGTGGTCGGTCCGAGCCCGAGGTCGGGTGAGGTGGTGGCTCCTCCGAGGTTGAGGCTGAGTCCGAGCCCTGGGGTCGGGCGAGGCGGAGACCATCGTCAGAGGTCGAGGTTGAGTCCGAGCCCTGGGGTCGGGCGAGGCGGAGACCGTCTTCCGGCGTCGAGGTTGAGTCCGAGCCCTAGGGTCGGGCGAGGCGGAGCTTCCTATGGTGCCCGAGGCTGGCCTTAGCTGCTGTCGGCCTCACTCTGGCGAGTGGCACAGCAGTCGGAGCAGGGCAGGCGACGCTGTTTTCCTGTCAGGTCAGTCAGTGGAGCGGCGAAGTGACTGCGATCACTTCGGCTCTGTCGACTGAAGGGCGCGCGTTAGGATAAGGTGTCAGGCGATCCTTGCATTGAATGCTCCTGTGATACGGTCGGTTGGCGTGGCGATCTGGTCAAGGTTGCTTCTCCGCGAAGCCTGTTCGAGCTGGGCCTCGGGCGAGTCGAAGGTGTGCCCGTTGCTTGAGGAGACCCTCGAGCGAGGCATGAATCTGCCTTGGTCTACTATTCCTGCCCGAGGCTAGGCTCGGGCGAGGCGAGATCGTGTCCCTTGAGTGGATGGAGCCTTGACCGGAATCGCGCCCATCAGGCCTTTGCAGCTTTGTGCTGATGGGGGTTACCAGCTGAGATTAGGAGTCTTGGGGGTACCCCTAATTATGGTCCCCGACAGTAGCCCCCGAGCCTCGAAGGAGTGTTAGTACTCGCTTGGAGGCTTTTGTCGCACTTTTTTGCAAGGGGACCGGCCTTTCTCGGTTGCATTTCGTTCCGGTGGGTGCGCGCGAGCGCACCCGCCGAGTGTAGCCCCCGAGGCCTCGGAGGAGTGGTTTGACTCCTTCGAGGTCTTAATGCTTTTCGTGATGCCTCGGTCGATCTGGTTATTCCCTCATGCGAACTGGTCGTTGCCCGGGTGCATAGTCAGGTTCCAAGTTCTCGGGCTGGTATGTTGACGTGTCAACGGTTTGGCCGGAGCCGGGTTTGTGAGAGCAGCCCCCGAGCCTCCACACAGAGTGAGAGGACGGTCAAGGACTGACTCGACTTTTTTCATATGCCCCTTCGTCGCCTTTCCGCAAGGAGGAGGGGGAAAGCGCCATGTTGCCCTCGGAGGGCGCCGAACATGGTGTCTCCAGTGAGTTGCTAACGGGTGATCCGAGTGGACGCCCGTGCCCCGTTCGATAAGGGTCGGCTAGTGGCCCAGAGGCGCGCTCCAAAAGTACCTGCAGGTGATTTGCTGGACCCGGTCCCGTTTGATAGGGTCCGAGGGCTTGATGCCTCCCTCTGATGGGATTCCGTTACAGAATCGCTCCTGCTGGTCTCGGAAATGTCCTAGGGTACCTCGGGAGCGTAGCCCGAGCCTCGGCCATGTATCAGACATACCCAGAGTCATCCCTCGCTCTACGTGCTCTGAGGCGGCTGTCGAACCCTTCGGGGGCCAGCCTACGAACCCCTGATCAGTAGTGGGCGCGGAGCCCGAGTGTCCTGAGGCGGCTGTCAAACCCTTCCGAGGGGCCAGCCTTCGAACCTCTGACCAGTAGTGGGCGTGGAGCCCGAGTGCTCTGAGGCGGCTGTCGAACCCTTCCGAGGGGCCAGCCTTCGAACCTTTGACCAGTAGGGGGGCTCGGGGCCCGCTTCCTTCACGGAGAAGGATCCCTTTCAAAGTATCCCCTTTCCCGGTCCCTGTAGCAAGAGAGAGAAAGGGGAAGAGGAAAAGGATACGAAATTGAACGACGTGGCGTACCTTTTTTGACGCGGTCATCATGGCGGAGGTGAAGCGTCGCCTGCTTCGCCTGCCAAAGGTGCCGCCTGTCCTGCCGCAGAGTTAATGCGACGGGATGAGTGGTTCGCGAGGCAGCCGTTGTGTGTGCGCGAGCCGTTCGAGGAACGGAACGCGGGCGCGTCGTCTTCACGCCGTGGGAGAGGGCTCTCCTGCTGCTCCAGGAGGGGATGTGAGCCTGCAGTCGATTTGATCGCCGCTTTCGCTCGCCTGCTGCCGCCATTACTGTCGGCCCACTTCTGGCCATATCGACCGTCGCGCCTTCTCCCGCGGCTGACTGACCCGTGACCGATGTGCTCGGTAGGCACTGTTGGGCCATGCACAGGGTCGCCTCGAGTCGCGGCTCCGGTTCCGCAGTCGAGGAGGCGCAGTACTGGCGCAAGTGGCGGTGCAGTTTCTCGCACGTAGTAACCGGTGCGCCGGTTACATGACGTATGGGCCTGGGCCTCCATGTTGGACGCGTCGAAGTCGAAAGGGTGCGCCCCCTTGGTGCGGTTGCATGCCGCCTGCATGGCAGTCCGCCCTTTCACCCGCTGGTCTGGGCGAAAGTGGAGGAGTGCTTGTAACCGCTGGGCAGTTATGCGCTCCGCGCGCGGTGGTTTGGCTTCTTCTGCCCTGGGCCAGCTTGCATGACGCGCGGGACCCAGCCCCCGTGTCGCAGGGGGAGGACCTTGGAGCGTGTTGGTGAAGACTCAGTCCGCGGCGGCTGAGGACGCAAGTGGGGAGAGTCGCCTTTAAAATGGGGGGCGACCCCCTTGGATGACAACCATGCCTTCGCACTCCCCTCATGCATCGCGTCCTTCCACCTTCCGAGCCCCCGGATGGGGAGCGCCCGCGTTGCTTTCGTCTTGCTGTCGTTGGAGGAACGCAACTTCGCGGAAGTTGGTACCTTTCAACCATCGCTCGACTTCAAGGATTTTCATCAGGCAGCCCGGCTGCATCCCCTTGTCGATGGTCACCCAAGACGGTGACCACCAGTTTGATGGTGGGGAGAAGCAACCCGGGCTGCGACCTCTGCCCCGCCCTCAGCTTCAAGGATCTTCATCATCCTTGCTGGGGCGGAGGGCGAGCTGAGCCGGAGCTCTACCTCCCGCACGGGTTCGTGGGCCACCTTCTCCTTCAACATTCAGGGGAGAAGGCGCTCACCGGCCTAGCGGAAGGGGCGGACTTCGACAACGCGGGGCCGAGCGGCCGCAAGCGTCGTCAGCTCCAGCATGCCTGGTTCGCTGGCTCAGCTGGCTCTGGCACGACTTCCGGTGCCACCTCCCACCACTGGGCGGAGTGCGGCTATCTGCCCGCCGTACGGGCGGCTGTTGCGCTGCGCGCATCAGGGGACCGCCCAAGACGTCGCGCGCTGCTAGGGCGGCGTTCGTGTTCTTGGGCTGTCCTGCCCTTGCTCCGGCACGACGCCTTCGCGCGGTGGTCGGTGCTCGCCCATTCGGGAGGACTTGAGTGGGGATCTGCCGGCGGACAGGTGACCACCGTCGTTGGTGCTGAGGTGGTGGCGGCTGGAGAAGTCCTCGTCGCCGACGAGATCGCCGCTACCGTCCGCGCTCCGGGCCTCGGCTCTTTGGCTTTGATAGCTTGTCCTCGCCCCTCGAGTGGGGACGTGGGCGAGGGCCTTATCGCAGCAGCGTCTGCCCTGAGGTCATCGCTGCTGCTGTTTGGCCGCTCGGAGCGGAGGTCGTTGTCGCTGCTGCCGGAGTGGGCGGTGGCGAGCCACTTGGGATTTTGTCGTCCCGCAGGCCCTCCAATGTGGGGGGTTGTTCATACCTACGGGGGTGGAACCGGAGTTCCGTTTGTAATGGCACCTTGAGTGCCGGTGTCTGTTCATTGTGGCTGTCGGGGCCTAAACATGTATGTATTTGGGCGTAAAGCCATGTTGTTTCCTCATTTCGAGCACTAGGACTCGCCTGTTGGCTAGCTGGACCACTTAATCAAGTGTGAGTTGCCTCGTGCGGAAGGTGATGAGTGAGGTATCTGTATCCTGGAGGCGTAGGAGTCCCTCGGCTCGGTCGGCCTTGCCGCCCGAGGCTTCTCTTGCTCAGTTAAAGAAACCCTCGGCCGCTCTGCGATGAGCCAGAGCTGGCGGCAGCGGTGTCAGCACGGATAGAGGCGGAGTTGGCTCGAAAAGAAGACTTCGTCGGCCCAGGAGCAGGTGACTTCCTAGGTCGAGGAGGCGTAGCAGCAGTGGCTAGAACCTGGCCGGGTCGTCCACTGGTGGGACCAACCCTGGAGTCGGGCTGCCGAGGCCATGAGCCGGGCTGATGTCCTCGGGGGACAGCTGGCTGAGGCTTCGGGACGGCCAGTCTAGCCGTCTGCTGGGACCGGGTTCCTGGAGGAGACCCTGGAGGCGATGGCTCAGGCGCGATACTGACATCTTTCTTCGAGGTGGAGATCCTCCGACCGTGTCACCGTCCGAGGCTGGGTCGGATTCCGCCGAAGATGGAGTCGATGCCGAGGGTGCTGCTGCTCCCCCTATTGATGTCTGAACCTGCAGGAACAGTTCATCTGTAGTGTGCGTATGTTTTTTTTGCGGCCGCTGAGGCCCAAACATACCATCGTCGTGTTGTAAAGCTGCGTTTCTTTTCCCCTTGTTTTGAGTATCAGGACTTGTTCGTTAGTAACAGAATTGTTTATCCGAGCGAGAGTTACTTATTGCGGAAGGTGATGAGTGAGGTATCCGTATCCCGGGGGCGTAGGAGTCCCTCGGCTCGGTCGGCCTTGCCTCTTACGTGTACTCTTACCCGTCCGTAGGATTCTGCTATCGATATAGTCGAGAAGGCACGAAAAATCGTTTCGGCAGAAAAGCTTTCGAGCGTTAAGACTTGTTCGGCCAGCGGAATCGCTTATCCGAGCGTGAGTTACTTATCGCAGAAGGTGATGAGTGAGGTATCCGTATCCCAGAGGCGTAAGAGTCCCTCGGCTCGGTCGGCCTTGCCTGCTTACGTGTACTCCGTCGTTTTCAGGATCCCACTATCGAAGTAGTCGAAAAGCACGAAAGATGTTCTGACAGAAAGGTTTTTTCCGAGGAAAATTTTGACGCGGAGGGGGTTTCCCCCTTCTAGCCCCCGAGGGAGGGTCGGGCTTCGCCGAGGCAAGGCTGACCCTTCCTTGATGGTTAGACTTTATTTGTGTATGTAAACGAGGTATATGAACGACTTGAAAACATCTTAAGGGTAGAAGCGACGTAGCTGTCGGATATTCCAAGCGTTGCAGTAGACCTCGCCTTGACTGTTGGCCAGCTTGTACGTTCCGGGCTTCAAAATCTTGGCGATGATGAAAGGCCCTTCCTAGGGAGGCGTTAGCTTGTGGCGCCCTCGGGCGTCTTGTCGTAGCCAAAGCGATGGATGATGTTGGTGAAGAACGCCACCGCCTATTCGGACCTGATGCTGTTTAGGGGTCTGACCTCGACCCACTTGGAGAATTTGTCGATGGCGACCAGCAGGTGCGTGTAGCCCCCAGGTGCCTTCTGCAAGGGACCGACGAGGTCCAGACCCCACACAGCAAACGACCAGGTGATGGGTATTGTTTGCAGAGCCTGAGCGAGCAGGTGGGTCTGCTTTGCATAGAATTGATACCCTTGGCAGGTGCGTACAATCCTAGTGGCGTCTGCCACCGCGGTTAGCCAGTAGAAACCCTGTCGGAAGGCGTTTCCAACAAGGGCTCGAGGCGCTGCGTGATGACCGCAAGCCCCCGAGTGTATTTCTTGTAATAGCTCCTCACCTTCGGCGATGGATATGCATCGCTGGAGGATGCCTGAGGGGCTGCGGTGGTAGAGCTCCTTTCCGTCACCCAGCAACACGAACGACTTGGCGCGCCGCGCTAGTCGCCGAGCTTCGGCTCTGTCGAGGGGTAGCTCTCCTCGGTGGAGATATTGTAGGTACGGGGTTTGCCAGTTTCGATTAGGCGTGACCCCATTCTGCTCTTCCTCGACGCGCAGTGCCTCACCCTCGGGGGCCGAGGGTGCCTCGGGCTGAGCCGAGGCCTTCTCGGGCTTGGGCGTGTCGTCGGTCTTGACTGAGGGTTGATGTAGGTCTCGGGAGAAGACGTCTGGAGGAACCGTTGTCCACCCCGAGGCTATCTTATCCAGCTCGTCCGTAGTCTCGTTGTATCGTCGGGCGATGTGGTTGAGCTCGAGCCCGTAGAACTTGTCCTCCAGGCGCCGAACCTCATCGCAGCAGGCTTCCATCTTCGGGTCGCGGCAGTGGGAGTTCTTCATGACTTGGTTGATGACAAGCTACGAGTCGCCACGAGCGTCGAGGCGCCGGACCCCTAGCTCGATGGCGATGCGCAACCCGTTAACCAGAGCCTCGTACTCGACCACGTTGTTGGACGCCGGGAAATGGAGGCGCAGCACGTAGCGGAGGTGCTTCCCGAGGGGCGAGATGAAGAGCATGCCCGCGCCCGCTCCTATCTTCATCAGCGACCCGTCGAAAAACATGGTCCAGAGTTCCGGTTGGATCGGAGCTGCTGGAAGCTGGGTGTCGACCCATTCAGCCACAAAGTCTGCCAAAACTTGGGAGTTGATGGCCTTCCGAGGGGCGAACGAGATTGTCTCACCCATGATCTCCACCGCCCACTTTGCAATCCTACCCGAGGCCTCTCGGCACTGGATGATCTCCCCCAGGGGAAGGATGACACCACGGTCACCGGATGAGACTCGAAGTAGTGTCGTAACTTTCGTCGCGTCAGAATTACCGCGTACAGTAGCTTCTGAATTTGCGGGTAGCGGATTTTGGTCTCGGACAGTACCTCACTGATGAAGTAGACCGACCTCTGGACGGGCAATGCGTGCCCCTCTTCTCGTCTCTTGACCACGATCGTGGCGCTGACCACCTGAGTGGTAGCGGCAACGTAGATCAAGAGGGCTTCTCTGACAGCGGGGGGCACCAAGATGGGCGCGCTTGTAAGAAGCGCCTTTAGGTTCCCGAGGGCTTCCTCGGCCTCGGGGGTCCAAGTGAAGCGCTCGGTCTTCCTTAAGAGGCGGTACAGAGGTAAACCTCTTTCGCCGAGGCGCGAGATGAAGCGGCTCAGAGCCGCAAGGCATCCCATGACCCTTTGTACTCCTTTCAAGTCCTTGATGGGGCCCATGTTGGTGATGGTCGCGATTTTCTCCGGGTTGGCCTCGATGCCCCGCTCGGAGACAATGAACCCTAAGAGCATGCCTCGGGGGGACTCCGAAGACACACTTCTCGGGATTGAGTTTTACGCCTTTCGCCTTGAGACACTCGAATGTCGTTTCAAGGTCTGAGAGGAGGTCGGAGGCTTTCCTCGTCTTGACTATGATGTCATCGACATAAGCCTCGACCATTCGACCAATGTGCTCTCCGAACACGTGGTTCATGCACCTTTGGTATGTCGCACCCGCATTCCTCAAACCGAATGGCATAGTAATGTAGCAGTACATGTCAAAAGGTGTGATGAAAGAAGTCGCGAGCTGGTCGGACTCTTTCATCCTGATTTGGTGATACCCTGAGTAGGCATCGAGGAAAGACAGGGTTTCGCATCCAGCAGTGGAATCAACGATTTGATCGATGCGAGGCAGAGGGTAGGGAACTTTCGGACATGCTTTGTTTAGACCAGTGTAGTCTACACACATCCGCCATTTCCCGCCTTTCTTTCTCACAAGCACAGGGTTGGCTAGCCATTCGGGATGGAATACCTCTTTAATGAACCCTGCAGCCATCAGCTTGTGGATCTCCTCGCCTATGGTTCTGCGCTTTTCTTCGTCGAATCGGCGTAGAGGCTGCTTCACGGGTCGGGCTCCAGCTCGGATATCCAGCGAGTGCTCGGCGACATCCCTCGGTATGCCAGGCATGTCCGAGGGACTCCACGCAAAAACCTCGGCATTCACGCGGAGAAAGTCGACGAGCACTGCTTCGTATTTGGGGTCGAGCTTGGAGCCAATCCGGATCTGCTTGGAGGCGTCGTTGCTGGGGTCGAGAGGGACGGATTTAACCGTCTCTGCTGGCTCGAAGTTGCTGGCGTGGCGCTTCGCATCTGGCGCCTCCCTGGAGAGGTTCTCCAGGTTGGCGATGAGGGCCTCGGATTCGGCGAGGGCCTCGGCGTACTCCACGCACTCCGCGTCGCATTCGTACGCATGTCGGTACGTGGAGCCGACGGTGATGACCCCGTTGGGACCCAGCATCTTGAGCTTGAGGTAGGTGTAGTTGGGGACGACCATGAACTTGGCGTAGCATGGTCTCCCCAGCACTGCGTGGTAGGTTCCTTGGAACCCGACCACCTCAAACGTGAGGGTTTCCTTTCGGAAGTTGGAGGGAGTCCCGAAGCAGACGGACAGACCGAGTTGCCCAAGGGGCTGGACGTGCTTCCCGGGGATGATCCCGTGAAAGGGCGCCGCGTCGGCCCGGGTCGAGGACAGATCGATCTGCAGGAGCCCGAGGGTCTCGGCGTAGATGATGTTGAGGCTGCTGCCTCCGTCCATGAGGACCTTGGTAAGCCTGACGTTGCCGATGACGGGATCGACAACGAGCGGGTACTTCCCCGGGCTCGGCACGCGGTCGGGGTGGTCGCCTTGGTCGAAGGTGATGGGCTTGTCGAACCAGTCTAGGTAGACTGGCGCCGCCACCTTCACCGAGCAGACCTCCCGACGCTCTTGCTTGCGGTGTCGAGCCGAGGCGTTTGCCACTTGCCCACCGTAGATCATGAAGCAGTCATGGACCTCGGGGAACTCTTCTACCTTGTGGCCCTCCTTCTTGTCGTTGTTGTGGGCTGTGCCACCTTCTGCCGGGGGCCCAGCCTTGTGGAAGTAGCGCCGAAGCATGACACACTCCTTAAGGGTGTGCTTGACGGGACCCTGATGATAGGGGCACGACTCCTTGAGCATCTTGTCGAACAGGTTGGTGCCTCCGGGAGGCTTTCGAGGGTTCCTGTGCTCGGCGGCGGCGACAAGGTCTGCGTCGGTGACGTCGCGTTTCGCTTGCGACTTCTTCTTGCCCTTCTTCTTCGTACCGCGCTGAGCGGACGCCTCGGGGACGACTTCCGGTTGGCGCCCCTGAGGCTGCTTGTCCTTCCGGAAGATGGCCTCGATCGCCTCCTGACCAGAGGCGAACTTGGTGGCGATGTCCATCAGCTCGCTCACCCTGGTGGGAGTCTTGCGACCCAGCTTGCTCACAAGGTCGCGGCAAGTGGTGCTGACGAGAAACGCGCCGATGACATCCAAGTCGGTGATGTTGGGCAGCTCGGTGCGTTGCTTCGAAAATCACCGGATGTAGTCCCGCAGGGATTCTACCAGCTGCTGGCGGCAACTTCGGAGATCCCAGGAGTTCCCAGGGCGCACGTATGTGCCCTGGAAGTTGTCGGCGAAGGCTTTGATCAGGTCGTCCCAGTTGGAGATCTGCGCAGGCGGCAGATGCTCCAGCCAGGCTCAGGCGGCGTCGGAGAGGAACAAGGGGAGGTTGCGGATGATGAGGTTGTCATCGTCCATTCCACCCAGCTGGCAGGCCAGTCGGTAGTCCGCGAGCCACAGTTCCGGCCTTGTCTCCCCCGAGTACTTGGTGATGGTAGTCGGGGTTCGGAACCGGGTCGGGAACGGCGCCTGTCGTATGGCCCGGCTGAAGGCTTGCAGACCGGGTGGTTCGGGTGAGGGGCTCCGATCCTCCCCGCTGTCGTAGCGTCCCCCACGCCTGGGGTGGTAGCCTCGGCGCACCTTATTGTCGAGGTGGGCTTGTCGGTCGTGGCGGTGGTGCTCGTTGCCGAGGCATCCCGGGGCCGCAGGCGCTGTGTCCCGCGTGCGCCAGGTGTAGACCGAGGCTTCCCGCATGAATCGGGAAGTCGCGGCGCGATGCTCCGGGGGGTACCCTTGCCTTTGGGAGGCAGAGCTTTCGGCCCGTCGGATCGCGACATCCTCCAGGAGATTCTTGAGCTCTCCCTGGATACGCCGCCCCTCGTTGGTGGATGGTTCCGGCATCGCTCGGAGTAGTATTGCTGCTGCAGCCAGGTTCTGGCCGACCCCACTGGAAGCCGGGGGCAGCCTTGCCCTGGCATCGTTGGCGATGCGGTGCTGGACGTCCTGGGCCATGACGCGCTTCTCCGGCTGGTGCTCGGCCTGCCCCCTCCTGCCCGATAGTCTGCCGGAGCTGCACAAGTTGTCCTGCTTCCTCGTCGAGCCTGGCCTGCATCTCGCGGATTTGCTCGAGCTGTGCGTCCTGACCCCCCGCAGGGACTGGGACCACAGCTAGCTCTCGAAGGATGTCAACGCGAGGCGCAGGCCTAGGGGGATCGCCGTCCTCCGGCATACCAAGATGGTTGCCTTCGTCGAGACCCCCTAGATCGACGTGGAAACATTCGCGACTTGGGCCACAGTCCTCGTCGCCGAGGCTGTGGCTACTATCGGAGCAATCGGAGAGGCAGTAGTCACATGCGGTCATGAAGTCCCGCATGGCACTGGGGTTATCGAGCCCGGAGAAATCCCAACCAGAGTCGGGCTCGTCATCTTCCTCGGAACCCGGGGGCCCGTAGGTCGAGACGGCCATCAGTCGGTCCCAGGTTGACCGCATATGATACCCCGGAAGGTTCAGATATGCCTCTATGAAAGCTTCCACCGAAGCGGGGTCACTTGGTGGGTCGAAGCTGAATCTAAAAGGCACAGGATGGGAAACGGACGGTACCTCTTGATGGACGGATGGTAACGAAGTCACGTAAGGGACGGACTGCATCGTTATCTCAGGTACGAGGCTAACGCCCAGCAAGTCCTTCGCGAGCGTGCTGGCGTCGTCCGTCTGCTTGGGGTTGGCGTGTTGCGGGTGAAAGTCGCCTAGAGGGGGGTGAATAGGGCGAAACTGAAATTTACAAAATTAATCACAACTACAAGCCGGGTTAGCGTTAGAAATGTAATCAAGTCCGCGAGAGAGGGTGCAAAACAAATCGCAAGCAAATAAAGAGTGTGACATGTGGATTTGTTTTACCGAGGTTCGGTTCTTGCAAACCTACTCCCCATTGAGGTGGTCACAAAGACCGGGTCTCTTTCAACCCTTTCCCTCTCTCAAACGGTCCCTTGGACCGAGTGAGCTTTTCTTCTCAATCACTTGGAACACAAAGTTCCCACAAGGACCACCACACGATTGGTGTCTCTTGCCTCAATTACAAGTGAGTTTGATTGCAAGAAAGAATGAGAAAGAAAAGAAGCAATCCAAGCGCAAGAGCTCAAAAGAACACTACAAATCACTCTCTCTTAACACTAAAGCTTTTGTGGAATTGGGAGAGGATTTGATCACTTGGGTGTGTCTTGTATTGAATGCCTAGCTCTTGTAAGTGGTTGGAAGGTGGAAAACTTGGATGACTTGAATGTGGGGTGGTTGGGGGTATTTATAACCCCAACCACCAAAACTAGCCGTTTGGTGGAGGCTGCTGTCGCATGGCGCACCGGACAGTCCGGTGCGCCACCGGACACTGTCCGGTGCGCCAGCCACGTCACCAGGCTGTTGGGTTCCGACCGTTGGAGCTCTGACGTGTGGGCCCGCCTGGCTGTCCGGTGGTGCACCGGACAAGTCCTGTAGACTGTCCGGTGTGCCACCCGCGCGTGCTCTGCTCCTCTACGCGCGCTGACGCGCATTTAATGCGTTGCAGTCGACCGTTGGCGCGAAGTAGCCGTTGCTCTGCTGGCTCACCGGACTGTCCGGTGTGCACCAGACATGTCCGGTGAATTATAGCGGAGCGGTAATCCGAAGCTGGCGAGTTCAGAGTCGCTCACCTCTGGAGCACCGGACACTGTCCGGTGTGCACCGGACATGTCCAGTGAATTATAGCAAAGCGCCTCTGAAAATTCCCGAAGGTGCGGAGTTTGGCTTGGAGTCCCCTGGTGCACCGGACACTGTCCGGTGGCACACCGGACAGTCCGGTGCGCTAGACCAGGGCATACTTCGGTTATCCCTTGCTCTTTTTGTTGAACCCATTTCTTGGTCTTTTTATTGGCTAAGTGTGAACCTTTGGCACCTGTAGAACTCATAGACTAGAGCAAACTAGTTAGTCCAATTATTTGTGTTGGACAATTCACCATCAAAATCAATTAGGAAATAGGTGTAAGCCTAATTCCCTTTCAATCTCCCCCTTTTTGGTGATTGATGCCAACACAAACCAAAGCAAGTATAAAAGTGCATAATTGAACTAGTTTGCATAATGTAAGTGCAAAGGTTACTTAGAATTGAGCCAATATAAATGCTTATAACATATGCATGGATTGTTTCTTTAATTTTAACATTTTGGACCACGCTTGCACCATTTGTTTTGTTTTTGCAAATTCTTGTGTAAATCCTTTTCAAAGTCCTTTTGCAAATAGTCAAAGGTAAATAAATAAAATTTTGCGAAGCATTTTCAAGACTTGAAATTTTCTCCCCTTGATTCAAATGCTTTTCCTTTGACTAAACAAAACTCCCCCTCAATAAATTTCTCCTCTTAGTGTTCAAGAGGGTTTTAAGACACTGATTTTGAAAATACTATTCTCTCCCCCTTTTGAACACCATGAGATACCAATTTGAAAAATCATACCAATTGAAAAACTCTTTTTAAAATTAGGTGGTGGTGTGGTCCTTTTGCTTTGGGCTCATGCTCTCTCCCCCTTTGGCATAAATCGCCAAAAACGGAATCATTAGAGCCCTTTGAATTACTTTCTCCCCCTTTGGTCATAAATAAATGAGTGAAGATTATACCAAATGCGGAGAGTGGCTCGGGGCGACGGCGAAGGATGAGTTATGGAGTGGAAGCCTTTGTCTTCGCCGAAGACTCCAATTCCCTTTCAATACACCTATGACTTGGTTTGAAATAGACTTGAAAAACATATTAGTCATAGCATATATAAAAGAGATATGTTCAAAGGTATATGAATGAGCGATGTGTGCAAATCAACAAAAGAAGTTCCTAGAAACAAGAATATTTAGCTCATGCCTAAGTTTGTTAAAAGTTTGTTCATCTAGTGGCTTGGTAAAGATATCGGCTAATTGATCTTTAGTGTTAATGTATGCAATTTCGATATCTCCCTTTTGTTGGTGATCCCTTAGAAAATGATACCGAATGACTATGTGTTTAGTGCGTCTATGCTCAACGGGATTGTCCGCCATGCGGATTGCACTCTCATTATCACATAGAAGAGGAACTTTGGTTAATTTGTAACCGTAGTCCCTAAGGGTTTGCCTCATCCAAAGTAGTTGCACGCAACAATGGCCTGCGGCAATATACTCGGCTTCGACGGTAGAAAGAGCTACAGAATTTTGCTTCTTTGAAGCCCAAGACACCAAGGATCTTCCCAAGAACTGGCAAGTCCCCGATGTGCTCTTTCTATTAATCTTACACCCCGCCCAATCGGCATCCGAATAACCAATCAAATCAAATGTGGATCCCCCTAGGATACTAAAGCCCAAACTTAGGAGTATAAACTAAATATCTCAAGATTCGTTTTACGGCCGTAAGGTGAGCTTCCTTAGGGTCGGCTTGGAATCTTGCACACATGCATACGGAAAGCATAATGTCCGGTCGAGATGCACATAAATAGAGTAAAGAGCCTATCATCGACCGGCATACCTTTTGATCCACGGACTTACCTTCCGTGTCGAGGTCGAGATGCCCATTGGTTCCCATGGGTGTCTTGATGGGTTTGGCATCCTTCATCCCAAACTTGCTTAGGATATCTTGAGTATACTTTGTTTGGCTAATGAAGGTGCCCTCTTGGAGTTGCTTTACTTGAAATCCTAAGAAGTACTTCAACTCCCCCATCATTGACATCTCGAATTTTTGTGTCATGATCCTACTAAACTCTTCACATGTAGATTCGTTAGTAGACCCAAATATAATATCGTCAACGTAAATTTGGCATACAAACAAATCATTTTCAAGTGTTTTGGTAAATAAAGTAGGATCGGCCTTTCCGACTTTGAAGCCATTAGTGATAAGGAAATCTCTAAGGCATTCATACCATGCTCTTGGGGCTTGCTTGAGCCATAAAGCGCCTTAGAGAGCTTATATACATGGTTAGGGTACTCACTATCTTCAAAGCCGGGAGGTTGCTCAACATACACCTCTTCCTTGATTGGTCCATTGAGGAAGGCACTCTTCACGTCCATTTGATAGAGCTTGAAGCCATGGTAAGTAGCATAGGCCAATAATATACGAATTGGCTCAAGCCTAGCTACGGGTGCATAGGTTTCACCGAAATCCAAACCTTCGACTTGGGAGTATCCTTTGGCCACAAGTTGGGCTTTGTTCCTTATCACCACACCATGCTCATCTTGCTTGGTGGACTCTTGGGTGTGGCGGCCTTGGTTCTTCATCCTTCTTGTCTTGATCATTTGCATCTCCCCCTTGATCATTGCCGTCATCTTGAGGTGCCTCATCTCTTTGATCTTCTACTTCATCAACTTGAGCCTCATCCTCATTTTGAGTTGGTGGAGATGCTTGCGTGGAGGAGGATGGTTGATCTTGTGCATTTGGAGGCTCTTCGGATTCCTTAGGACACACATCCCCAATGGACATGTTCCTTAGCGCGATGCATGGAGCCTCTTCATCACCTATCTCATCAAGATCAACTTGCTCTACTTGAGAGCCGTTAGTTTCATCAAACACAACGTCACAAGAAACTTCAACTAGTCCCGAGGACTTGTTAAAGACTCTATATGCCCTTGTGTTTGAATCATATCCTAGTAAAAAGCCTTCTACATTCTTAGGAGCAAATTTAGATTTTCTACCTCTTTTAACAAGAATAAAACATTTGCTACCAAAGACTCTAAAATATGAAATATTTGGCTTTTTACCGGTTAGGAGTTCGTATGATGTCTTCTTGAGGATTCGGTGTAGATATAATCGGTTGATGGCGTAGCAAGCGGTGTTGACCGCCTCGGCCCAAAACCGATCTGAAGTCTTGTACTCATCAAGCATGGTTCTTGCCATGTCCAATAGGGTTCGATTCTTCCTCTCCACTACACCATTTTGTTGTGGCGTGTAGGGAGACGAGAACTCATGCTTGATGCCCTCCTCCTCAAGGAAGCCTTCAATTTGAGAGTTTTTGAACTCCGTCCCGTTGTCGCTTCTAATTTTCTTGATCCTTAAGCCGAACTCGTTTTGAGCCCGTCTCAAGAATCCTTTTAAGGTTTCTTGGGTATGAGATTTTTCCTACAAAAAGAATACCCAAGTGAAGCGAGAATAGTCATCCACAATAACTAGACAGTACTTACTCCCGCAAAGCTTATATAAGCTATCGGGCCGAATAAATCCATGTGTAGGAGCTCCAGTGGCCTGTCAGTTGTCATGATGTTCTTGTGTGGATGATGGGCACCAACTTGCTTCCTAGCTTGGCATGCACTATAAATCCTGTCTTTCTCAAAATGAACATTTGTTAATCTTAAAATGTGCTCTCCCTTTAGAAGCTTATGAAGATTCTTCATCCCAACGTGGGCTAGTCGGCGGTGCCAGAGCCAACCCATGTTAGTCTTAGCAATTAAGCATGTGTCGAGTTCAGCTCTATCAAAATCTACTAAGTATAGCTGACCCTCTAACACACCCTTAAATGTTATTGAATCATCACTTCTTCTAAAGACAGTGACACCTATATCAGTAAAAAGACAGTTGTAGCCTATTTTGCATAATTGAGAAACGGAAAGCAAATTATAATCTAATGAATCTACAAGAAAAACATTGGAAATAGAATGGTCAGGAGATATAGCAATTTTACCCAATCCTTTGACCAAACCTTGATTTCCATCCCCGAATGTGATAGCTCGTTGGGGATCTTGGTTTTTCTCATAGGAGGAGAACATCTTCTTCTCCCCTGTCATGTGGTTCGTGCACCCGCTGTCGATGATCCAACTTGAGCCCCCGGATGCATAAACCTACAAAACAAGTTTAATTCTTGACTTTAGGTACCCAAATGGTTTTGGGTCTTTTGGCATTAGATATAAGAACTTTGGGTACCCAAACACAAGTCTTTGATCCCTTGTGCTTGCCCCCGATATACTTGGCAACTACCTTGCCGGATTTGTTAGTTAAAACATATGATGCATCAAAAGTTTTAAATGAAATGCTATGGTCATTTGATGCACTAGGAGTTTTCTTCTTAGGCAACTTAGCACGGGTTGGTTGCCTAGAACTAGATGTCTCACCCTTATACATAAAAACATGGTTAGGGCCAGAGTGAGACTTCCTAGAATGAATTCTCCTAATTTTGCTCTCAGGATAACCGGCAGGGTACAAAATGTATCCCTCGTTATCCTGAGGCATGGGAGCCTTGCCCTTAACAAAATTAGACAATTTCCTAGGAGGGGCATTAAGTTTGACATTGTCCCCCTTTTGGAAGCCAATGCCATCCTTAATGCCAGGGCGTCTCCCACTATAAAGCATACTACGAGCAAATTTAAATTTTTTATTTTCAAGTTCATGCTCGGCAATTTTAGCATCTAATTTTGCTATATGATCATTTTGTTGTTTAATTAGAGCCATGTTATTATGAATAGCATTAATATCAACATCTCTACATCTAGTGCAAATAGAAGTATGTTCAACGGTAGATGTAGAGGATTTGCAAGATTTTAATTCTACAACCTTAGCATGCAATATATCATTTTTACTTCTAAGGTCAGAAATGGAAGCATTGCAAATATCTAATTCTTTAGCCTTAGCAAGCAATTTTTCATTTTCATTCCTAAGGCTAGCAAGAGTAATGTTTAATTCTTCAATCTTAGCAAGCAAATTATCATTATCATTTCTAAGATTGGGAATTAAAACATCACAAACATTTGAATCAACCTTAGCTAACAAATTAGCATTCTCATTTCTAAGGTTGTCTATAGTCTCATGGCAAGTGCTTAGCTCACTAGATAGTTTTTCACATTTTTCTACTTCTAGAGCGTAAGCATTTTTAACTTTAACATGCTTCTTGTTTTCTTTAATAAGAAAGTCCTCTTGGGAGTCCAAGAGATCGTCCTTCTCATGGATAGCACTAATCAATTCATTTAATTTTTCTTTTTGTTGCATGTTTAAGTTGGCAAAAAGAGTACGCAAATTATCTTCCTCATCACTAGCATTATCATCGCTAGAGGACTCATATCTAGTGGAGGATTTGGATTTAACCTTCTTCTTTTTGCCCTCCTTTGCCATGAGGCACTTGTGGCCGACGTTGGGGAAGAGAAGGCCTTTGTTGATGGCGATGTTGGCGGCGTCCTCGTCGGAGGAGTCGGAGGAGCTCTCGTCCGAGTCCCACTCGCGGCATACGTGGGCGTCGCCACCCTTCTTCTTGTAGTATTTCTTCTTCTCCTTTCTTCTCCCCTTCTTGTCGTCTCCCCTGTCACTGTCACTAGAAATAGGACATTTTGCTATAAAGTGACCGGGCTTACCACACTTGTAGCAAACCTTCTTGGAGTGGGGCTTGTAATCTTTCCCTCTCCTTTGCTTGAGGATTTGGCGGAAGCTCTTGATGACGAGCGCCATTTCCTTGTTGTCGAGCTTTGAGGCGTCGATTGGTTGTCTACTCGGTGTAGACTCCTCCTTCTTCTCCTCCGCTGCCTTAAATGCGACCGGTTGTGCTTCGGACGTGGAGGGATTATCTAGCTCATTGATTTTCTTTGAGCCCTTGATCATGTACTCAAAGCTCACAAAATTCCCGATTACTTCCTCGGGAGTCATTAGTGTATATCTAGGATTACCACGAATTAATTGAACTTGAGTAGGGTTAAGGAAACTAAGCGATCTAAGAATAACCTTAACCATCTCGTGGTCATCCCACTTTTTGCTCCCAAGGTTGCGCACTTGGTTCACCAAGGTTTTGAGCCGGTTGTACATGTCTTGTGGCTCTTCCCCTTTGCGAAGCCGAAAGCGACCGAGCTCCCCCTCGACCGTCTCCCGCTTGGTGATCTTGGTTAGCTCATCTCCCTCGTGCGCGGTTTTGAGCACATCCCAAACTTCCTTGGCGCTTTTTAATCCTTGCACCTTGTTGTACTCCTCTCTACTTAGAGAGGCGAGGAGTATTGTGGTGGCTTGGGAGTTGAAGTGCTCGATTTGGGCCACCTCGTCCTCATCATAATCCTCATCTCCTACGGATGGTACCTGTACACCAAACTCAACAACATCCCATATACTTTTGTGGAGTGAGGTTAGGTGAAATTTCATCAAATCACTCCACCTAGCATAATCTTCACCGTCAAAGGTTGGCGGTTTGCCTAATGGAACGGAAAGTAATGGAGTATGTTTAGGAATGCGGGGATAGCGTAGGGGGATCTTACTAAACTTCTTGCGCTCATGGCGCTTAGAAGTGATGGATGGCGCGTCGGAGCCGGATGTGGAAGGTGATGAAGTATCGGTCTCGTAGTAGACCACCTTCCTCATCTTCTTTTTCTTGTCACCACTCCGATGCGACTTGTGGGAAGAGGATTTCTTTTCCTTCCCTTTCTTTTTGTTGCGGGACTCTTCCGATGAAGCCTTCCCGTGACTTGTAGTGGGCTTGTCGCCGATGGGCTTGTCGCCGGTCTCCATCTCCCTCTTGGCGTGTTCTCCCGACATCACTTCGAGCGGTTAAGCTCTAATGAAGCACCGGGCTCTGATACCAATTGAAAGTCGCCTAGAGGGGGGGGGGTGAATAGGGCGAAACTGAAATTTACAAAATTAATCACAACTACAAGCCGGGTTAGCGTTAGAAATGTAATCAAGTCCGCGAGAGAGGGTGCAAAACAAATCGCAAGCAAATAAAGAGTGTGACACGCGGATTTGTTTTACCGAGGTTCGGTTCTTGCAAACCTACTCCCCGTTGAGGTGGTCACAAAGACCGGGTCTCTTTCAACCCTTTCCCTCTCTCAAATGGTCCCTTGGACCGAGTGAGCTTTTCTTCTCAATCACTTGGAACACAAAGTTCCCACAAGGACCACCACACGATTGGTGTCTCTTGCCTCAATTACAAGTGAGTTTGATTGCAAGAAAGAATGAGAAAGAAAAGAAGCAATCCAAGCGCAAGAGCTCAAAAGTACAAAACAAATCACTCTCACTTAACACTAAAGCTTTTGTGGAATTGGGAGAGGATTTGATCACTTGGATGTGTCTTGTATTGAATGCCTAGATCTTGTAAGTGGTTGGAAGGTGGAAAACTTGGATGACTTGAATGTGGGGTGGTTGGGGGTATTTATAACCCCAACCATCAAACTAGCCGTTTGGTGGAGGCTGCTGTCGGACACTGTCCGGTGCGCCAGCCACGTCACCAGGCCGTTGGGTTCCGACCGTTGGAGCTCCGACGTGTGGGCCCGCCTGGCTGTCCGGTGGTGCACCGGACAAGTCCTATAGACTGTCCGGTATGCCACCCGCGCGTGCTCTGCTCCTCTGCACGTGCTGACGCGCATTTAATGCGTTGCAGTCGACCGTTGGCGCGAAGTAGCCGTTGCTCTGCTGGCTCACCGGACAGTCCGGTGTGCACCAGACATGTTCGGTGAATTATAGCGGAGTGGGAATCCGAAGCTGGCGAGTTCAGAGTCGCTCACCTCTGGAGCACCGGACACTGTTCGGTGTGCACCGGACATGTCCGGTGAATTATAGCGAAGCGCCTCTGAAAATTCCCGAAGGTGCGAAGTTTGGCTTGGAGTCCCCTGGTGCACCAAACACTGTCCGGTAGTGCACCGGACACTGTCCGGTGGCACATCGGACAGTCCGGTGCGCTAGACCAGGGCATACTTCGGTTATCCCTTGCTCTTTTTGTTGAACCCATTTCTTGGTCTTTTTATTGGCTAAGTGTGAACCTTTGGCACCTGTAGAACTCATAGACTAGAGCAAACTAGTTAGTCCAATTATTTGTGTTGGACAATTCAACCACCAAAATCAATTAGGAAATAGGTGTAAGCCTAATTCCCTTTCAGCGGGGAAACGACGCTCGTCTTCGTCTCAGACGCGAGGTCAACGCACGACGTGTCCCTCGTTGGGGCGCCGGCGTCGTCGACTCACTCGACAGCCGTCGAGGTGCCGCCTCCTGCTTGGCCATGCCTGCCCCGCCTCCTCCTCCGTCGGTGGGGAAGGTGACGGGACAGACCCGGATGTTGCTCTTCCGTCACGTGGGGAAGACGTCTTTGATTCCGCCACCGACGGGCGGGCTGACGGCCGCCATTGTCGTTGTCGCGCGACGGAGGAAGGAGTATCATGTCGTAGCTGTCGTCGAGGGACATGAACTCAAGGCTCCCGAAACGGAGCACCGTCCTAGGTTGGAGAGGTTGCTGGAGACTACCCATCTGGAGCTTGACGGGAAGCTGTTCGTCAACACGCAGCAGGCCCCTACCTGGCGCGCCAACTGTCGGCGTTTTGACCCCGGGGGGTCCCTGGACCGACGAGTAAATTGTCGCTGCGTGTCCCAGCCCAGATGGGTCGGCGCGAGACAGAACACAAGGGGGGAAAACAGTAAGGGGAAACCGCGGCCTCGTGTTGTCCTGCGCCCAGGGCTGATGCGCTTGCAGTAGGGGGTTACAAGCGCTCGCGAGGGAGAGAGAGAGAGAGCGAGAGCCTTGTGCGTCTGCCCGTTCTCCCGCGCGGCCACCCTCTCGTACGAGAGCCCTGGACCTTCCTTTTATAGATATAAGGAGAGGGCCCAGGTGTACAATGGGGGGTGTAGCAATGTGCTAACGTGTCTAGCAAAGGGGAGCCAGAGCCCTATGTACATGTCGTCGTGGCTGTCGGAGAGGTGTTGCTACCCTGTTCATGTGATGTCGTGGCCGTCGGAGGAGCGCTTGAGCCTTGTGGAAGCACAGCTGTCGGGGCTGTCGGATCCTTGCTGACGTCTCCTTGCTTCCGTAAGGGGCTGAGAACCGCTGTCGTCATGGAGCACGCGGGGTGCCATCATTACCTGTTTTACCGGGGCGAGCCAGATGGGACGCCAGTCTTATTCCCCGTAGCCTGAGCTGGCTAGGGGTAGGGTAATGATGGCCCCCCCTGTGACATGGTCGGTCCGAGCCCGAGGTCGGGCGAGGTGGTGGCTCCTCCGAGGTCGAGGCTGAGTCTGAGCCCTGGGGTCGGGCGAGGCGAAGACCGGCGTCCGAGGTCGAGGTTGTGTTCGAGCCCTGGGGTCGGGCGAGGCAGAGACCGTCTTCCGGCGTCGAGGTTGAGTCCGAGCCCTGGGGTCGGGCGAGGCGGAGCTTCCTATGGCGCCCAAGGCTGGCCTTAGCTGCTGTCGGCCTCACTCTAGCGAGTGGCACAGCAGTCGGAGCAGGGCAGTCAACGCTGTTTTCCTGTCAGGCCAGTCAGTGGAGCGGCGAAGTGACTGCGGTCACTTTGGCTCTGTCGACTGAAGGGCGCGCGTCAGGATAAGGTGTCAGGCGATCCTTGCATTGAATGCTCCTGCGATACGGTCGGTTGGCGTGGCGATCTGGTCAAGGTTGCTTCTCTGCGAAGCCTGCCCGAGCTGGGCCTCGGGCGAGTCGAAGGTGCGCCCGTTGCTTGAGGAGACCCTCGGGCGAGGCGTGAATCTGCCTTGGTCTACTGTTCCTGCCCGAGGCTGGGCTCGGGCGAGGCGAGATCGTGTCCCTTGAGTGGATGGAGCCTTGACCGGAATCGCGCCCATCAGGCCTTTGCAGCTTTGTGCTGATGGGGGTTACCAGCTGAGATTAGGAGTCTTGGGGGTACCCCTAATTATGGTCCCCGACAAAGAGTCTAACCAACTCAAAGTGATGTCTGGAGATCACGCCAAGAGGGAGATCATGACCGGTGATAAGCCCACGGGCTCAGGGAGGACCTTCTCAAGGGAGTCCAGCAACAAGTATAAGGAGGAATCCTCTTCCTCCATCAAGTCACATTGGAGAGGTGACAAGAAGAAGAAGATGAAGAAAGTGGACTACTACGTGACCGACTCTTCGTCACCCTCCACGTTCGGCACCGAGTCATCGACTACTTCTAAGCGCCATGAGCACAAGAAGTATAGTAAGATGCCCCTACGCTATCCCCGTACTTCAAAGCGCGATCCATTACTTTTCATACCCCTGGGCAAACCACCATATTTTGATGGTGAAGATTATTCTATGTGGAGTGATAAAATGAGGCACCATCTAACCTCACTCCACGAAAGTATTTCGGATATTGTTAAGTTTGGAGCGCAGACACCAAAGGTATGGGACGAGGACTACGACTTGAACGAGGCCGCCCAAATTAGGCACTTCAACTCACAAGCAACTTCTATACTCCTCGCCTCTTTATGTCGAGAGGAGTATAATAAGGTGCAAGGGTTGAAGAACGCCAAAGAAATTTGGGACGTCCTCAAAACCGCGCACGAAGGGGATGAGGTGACCAAGATCACCAAGCGCAAAACGATCGTGGGAGAACTCGGTTGATTCGTCCTCAATAAAGGGGAAGAGCCGCAAGCCATGTACAACCGGCTCAAGATAATGGCCAATCAAGTGCGCAACCTCGGGAGCACCAAGTGGGATGACCATGAGATGGTCAAGGTTATTCTTAGATCACTTGTTTTTCGTAATCCCACTCAAGTGCAACTAATCCGTGGAGACCCTAGATATAAACAGATGTCTCCCAAGGAAGTGATTGGCAAGTTTGTGAGCTTTGAACTTATGATCAAAGACTCCAAACATATTGTCAACTTGGAGCAAAAAGAGGCACCTCTACACCCGAGGTGCAACCCGTTGCATTCAAAGCAACGGAAGAAAAGAAGGAGGAGTCTACACCAAGTTGGCTTCCAATCGACACCTCCAAGCTTGACAACGAGGAAATGTCGCTCATCATCAAGAGCTTCCGCCAAATCCTCAAGCAAAGGAGGGGGAAGGACTACAAGCCCCTGTAACACCCTGATTTTGGGGGTATAAAATTTCTTTTCTAATATTCACCAAATTCAGGTGTTACCCTCTCCTTTCTTTGATTTACTTCTATTTTTTTAAATATTGAGGAGTTATTTTGTACTATATAAGTATTAATCGTAGTATGTTCAAAACCCTAGGGGAAATTATTATGATTGCATCACATGCTGGAGCACTTAATTTTGTATGATGTTTTGAGTTGTTGTGCCTGCAGTTAAACTCACGAAACATGATGATTTTGAATTTAAAAGCTAGGGCTAAATTCAAAATAGAAAGGAGAAGATAAAAAAGAGAAAGGGAAAAGCCCATCCTAGCCTCCCCTAACCGGCTTGCTTCTCCCTCCCTCTCCTGGGCTGGCGCGAATGCAGCCCAACGGTCTCCCCTAGCAGCCTGCGTGCGCGGCCCACCTTCCCGGCCCACGCCGCGCTGCTTATCTCGGCCCACTGCGACTCCCGCTCAACCACGCGGCCCAGCGCCCCATCGCACCCTCCCACCTAGCCGCCGCCGTCATCGCGCATGGCAGCATGCGCAGATGTGTGCGCACCCAGAGCCTCTCGCTCGCTCACACCAACTGCAACCGCTGTCTCGCGCAAGCCACTCAGCCGTGCATGCCGCACACCCAAGCTGCCCCACTCGCATGCGAGGGCGTTCCTAGGTGCCGCGCGAGCAGATTTGTCAACTGCTCCATCCTCCTCTCCCTACCTCGCCATAGGGTTGAAAACCGACGAAAAAAATCCCGTCCCGACCCGTACCATTTTCTACATTTGACCCGACCGTTTACGTATTTACGGAAAAATATGGAAACAGGACGGAAACGGGAGAGGGCTTATTCCGTCCGTTTTTGCGGGATCCCGTTTTTTTCCGGATTGAACCCGTATTTATTTCGTATTTGACAAATATGGGATGAGCATAATATGCATTAGTATATAAACTAAATCCTCGTGTATTTAGGTGACAAATTATAGCACAATTGGCCATTGTAACCACCGACTCTTTTCAAATGACAAGTGATCTAAAGTCTTAAACAACATCGGATGTAGCTAAATGTACACATTTAGCAACCAAACAACAATAGAATGTTGCCTCTCTATATCTATTTGGTTTATGTTATTGTTCTGCCAATCAATCACTAGTCAAACATCAATAACATTTCTATTTGTATTAAATTATGAGTTTCCGTTAGTATTTCTGTTTCTGTTCGTTTTCGCAATTCCGTTTATCCCGCTCCCGTTTCCGTTCCCGACTATTTCGGACCCGATCCTGTTTTCGATGATAAAATGCGGATACGGAAACGAGAGAGGAGTTTTCCCGTCCATTTCCGTCCGTTTTCATCCCTACCTCGCCATCGTGCAGTAGCCGCGCTGAGCTCATCCTGCCGTCGACGATCACCGCGAGCCGGTGAGTCTCTCCTTCTCCCTCCCTCCCCTCGGCGTCCTCTCCCCTTGGCGTGCTGCGCAGCAGGAGCCCCGTGCGCCGCGTGCCCGTCGAGCCACGCGTTCAGCGCCCTCGTCATCGCGCCCCACCGTCGTCTTCAACCCGGCACGGCCAGCGCAGCCTGTGCATTCCGTCTCGGCCCTTGCGCGACCCCGGTGCAACAGTCTCGCCGTCATCGTGCCTCGCCATGAGCTTGTCTCGCCGTCTGTCGTGCGTTCGGACCTCGCTGTCGCATCCCCGTCGAGCCCCCTTCGTTCGAGCTCGCCCCAAGGTCTGCGTCTACCCTTCTCTCTCTCTCCTCGTCTATCCCTGCGTAGAGATGTTGTCGCCTCGCTGTTTCGCGCGGTCGCGCGCGTTATTAAATCCATTTCGACCCATTTGTGTTGTGTTAGCTTCATTATAACTTCACCTACGCGTTAAAAATATTATTCACCACGTCGTATGTTTTAAGTAATTAAGTAAGCATTTGTTTAATCAATATTAAATTAATTTAGCTTGCTAGGTAAACCTAGTTATAGTTTTTAACTATTGCTTTTACAAATATAAATGTTGACATGATTTATACTAACTTAAATGCTTGTAGTTTGATTCATATCTAGTATATATGAGCATGATATACATTAGTGATTCTCGCGTGGCGCGCACGCTGTCCGCGTGTTTCATCGCCATCCGATTCGCGTGCTGTTTCGCGCGAACCGTCGTTCGCGCAAATTGCTAGTTGCGCATTTTGGTAAAATCGTTTCGCCACTTCATGTATGTTGAATAATTAATTAGTAATTAGTTGCTTAGTGGTCGACTATTAAAATAACAATTTAACCGAAAACGAACTGGTAATTTTAATTATACGCTTCTTCAATAGCTATTAAGGTAGTTGTGTCAATCCGAAGCGTTTTCATTTATGTTTGATTAGTGTAGACACGATATCGATTAAGCTCTGCGGCATATCGTGTTCGTTCTAAATTAATTGTTCAGTCGCGTCGATTTTGTATTAGTAATGTATTTTAGCATGTCACAAGTCTATATTATTTAATTAGCTATTCATTCAATACTTATTAAAATGACCTTCTAATTAAACCTGTTTTATAGTTTTAACTCGCGCTTTTATAAATAAAGGTTAATTAACTTGATCAATATCAGCTTAAATACTTTAAAACTAATTATTTATTGTTGTTGTTCGCGCGCTGCATAGTTTGCACGTAATTGTGCTGTTTCGCGCACGTCATCGCGTGTCGTTCACGAGTGTCGCACGTGCTGTTCGCACGCGTTGTCGTGTGCCGTTCGCACGCGTTGCCACGCGCCTTTCGCGTGTGTCGCGCGTCTCGCCGCGCGTTGCTCGCGCGTATCTCGCGTGTCGATCACGTGTGTCACATGGCGTCTGCGTGTGGTAATAAATTATTTTCGCTTATAAACACTCATGTTAGTAACGCTAATTCGTCAGGTCATATATGTTAGATAATTAATTTAAGGTTCACTCGACTAATATTTATTAGATTAAATGTATAGTGTTCAACTTGGGCTTTTATAATAAATATTAACATGGCTAATATTAATTTAACTACTTTCTATTTAATTAACACTTGTTTAGTATAAACACGTCACCGATTTAGTTTTTCTCGCCTGTCGCGTGTGCTGTTCAGCACATGGTTGCATGCTGCTTCGCGCGTCGTTCACGTGCTGCCTGCGCGTTGTTCGTACTTGATGTGCTCGTGGTCGCGTGTTGATTCGTGCGTCATTCGCGCTGGTTGCGCGCACTGTTCGTGTGTCGTCAGCGTGCTATGTCGCGCGTGTCCGCGCGTCGTCTGCACGTTGTCGTATTGTTTTGTGTGTCGTAAATTCGTCTCGCTTAGAATCTCTCGTGCTAATTATATTAGTTATTTATATGACAGCTGATGATGTAGCAAATTTAATCAAAACTAAATAGTAGTTATAATTTATATTTGATCATATCGAATTAAATGTCCTGATTATTACTTGCGTAGCGTAAATGTTACGACTCCTCGAATGTAGCTTCGACCGTCGTGTTTCTTATCCCCACGTATCCGTAGAAGCGCTCTCTATTTTATACTGCATATTCTTATCATATTTTATCTTGTATAGTGTAATGTTCTTATGCAAGTATATGTTTGTTGGTTTGTTTCTGCATGTTTGTATTCGCTGTGCGTCGTGAATAGATTACGATCTGTTTTCGAGCTTCGAGAGATTGACGGTCAAGCTTCGGTGACCAAGAGATCAAACTCTATGAGTTATACGAAGTTGAAGACCCTAAGCATCTGTTTGGTGAAGGCAAGTGTTCTCTGACCCATTATGTCCTATCTACTTATAATTCATTGTCCCGCATTACCTAATTGAAATTTAAGGATTGACTAGCTTTGTATCTACCCTGTCCTTGATTACCTTTTGGGTTATTATGGTTAACTTATGCCATTGCTTCAACTTAATCAATGAACATGATGTGAATATTTATGATACGATGATGTTATCCCGATGATGATATTGTGATATTTTAGAGGGCTCGGGCCATTTTTCCTGAATACCTCTTCGTAAGGACCTGTTCGTGGAGTGACCACCCGGGATAACAGTGCAGCCATGAGGATGGAATGGGACACCCTTAGCTGATTAATTAGATGAACCTGGGGGTGTAGTTGGCTTTGTCGGAGGGCCATCAATGGGGTCGGGGCGTAGTGCTCGCTCTGCCAAGGGGGGTGCAGAGGTTCATTCGATTTGGTTTTGTTAGTCACCCACCTTGGGGATGTGTACTGCGTTTGTACGACTGGCGAAACCTAACGAGCAGCTATGCACCAGGGGAGTCTTTGTAAAGGCTACGTAGTGATACACTGCCAGGCCACCTAGGTAGTGGTCAATGGGGATTAGCTCTCCCCGGGCAGAAAGGGAATCATGACTCGTGGGTAAAGTGTGCGACCTCTGCAGAAGAGTGAAACTGATATATCAGCCATGCTCACAATTATGAGTGGCCTTGGGATCCTCTTTGATTAGAGATACAGATGATCTGAGATACAATGGTTCTATTTATTATTTTGGTTCGATGATGATAATGATGTTCCTCGATGAGGAAATGATTCACGGGTTGGTTATTGCTAAAACTTAGCTCCCACTAATAATAAATACTTGACCAACTAAAAGCAACTGCTTTGACCTTAACTCCACATAAAGCTAGTCCATCTTAGCCAAACGGGACATTTGCTGAGTACGTTGATGTGTACTCACCCTTGCTTTCACAAAACACCAGGTTGCCTTTCGTGCACTCTATGCTCAGGTAAAGAAGAAAGCGTCGAGGCGGATCTCCAGGAGTTCCAGGACTTCGACGAGTTCGAGGATTAGGCTAGCGACCTCCCCCAGTCAGCTGCCTGTGATGGGTTTGTTTACATTGCTACGTTTCAATTCTGTGTACTTTGATTTATATTATGTAAATGACTCTAGTCTTTAATATTATTACTTATTCTTTGTTGTTATTCGAAGCATTGTGCTATGATGATTCATTTATGTAATTGCCGTGTACGTGAATTTCTGATCCTAGCACGTACATGGTTCGCATTCGGTTTACCTTCTAAAACCGGGTGTGACAGACCCGCTCCAAAAGGGTATGCTACCGGTGTGGTAAGTCCGGTCATTTCATTGCAAGATGTCCATATACAAGTGAAAGTGACAGGGACAACGGCAAGAAGGGGAAGAAGAAAATGGAAAAGAAGAAGTACTACAAGAAGAAGGGCGGCGAGGCGCACATGGGGCGGGAATGGGACTCCGACGAGAGCTCCACCGACTCCTCCTCCGATGAGGACGCCGCCATCATCGTCGTCAACAAGGGACTTCTCTTCCCCAACGTCGGCCACAAGTGTCTCATGGCCAAGGACGACAAAAAGAAGAAGGTACAATCTAGAGCCACACCCAAATATACAACATCTAGTGATGATGGTAGCTCTAGTGAAAATGAAGATGATTTAGTTTCTCTCTTTGCCAACCTTACCATGGACCAAAAGAAAAAATTAAATTAATTAATTGAAACCATTAACGAGAAGGATGATCTCTTGGAATGTCGAGAGGACTTGCTCGTTAAAGAAAATAAACAATTTGTTAAATTGAAGAATGCTTATGCTCTAGAAGTAGAAAAATGTGAAAACCTGGCTAAGGAGCTTAGCATTTGCAATATTTCAATTTACTGTCTTAGAGATGAAAATGCTAGCTTAGTTTCTAAGATTGAAAAATTGAGTGTTTGCAATGATTCAATTTCTAGTCTTAGAATTGAGAATGATAATTTAAATGCTAAGATTGAGGAATTAAGTACTTGCAAAACATCTACATCTACTGTTGAAAATGTTACCATTTGTACTAGATGTAGAGATATTAATGTTGAAGCTATTGATGATCACCTTGCTATGATTAAACAACAAAATGATCACATAACTACATTAAATGCTAAAATTGCTGAGCATGAACTTGAAATTGAAAAATTTAAATTTGTTAGAAGCATGCTCTATAACGGGAGACGCCCTGGCATTAAGGATGAGATTGGTTTCCAACAAGGTAATCAAAACAACATCAAGCTTAATGCCCCTAAGAAATTGTCTAACTTTGTAAAGGGCAAGGCTCCCATGGTTCATGATAGTGAGGGTTACATTTTATATCCTGCAAACTATCCTGAGCACAAGATTAGGAAAATTCATGCTAGAAAACCTCATACTATTTCTCACAATGCCTTTATGTATAAAAATGAGGCTTCTAGCTCTAAGCATACCACTCACATTAAAATGCCTAAGAAGAAAATTCCTACTGCATCAAATGAGCATACTATTTCATTTAAGACTTTTGATGCTTCTTACGTGCTAACAAACAAATTAGGCAAAGTAGTTGCCAAATATGTTGGGGGCAAACACAAGAGTCCAAAGACTTATGTTTGGGTACCCAAGGTGCTTGTTTCTAATGTAAAAGGACCTAAGACCGTTTGGGTACCTAAGAACAAGGCTTAAATTTGTTTTGTAGGTTTATGCATCCGGTGGTTCAAGTTGGATAATCGATAGCGGGTGCACAAACCACATGATAGGGGAGAAAGAATGTTCTCCTGCTATGAGAAAAATGATGATCCTCAACGAGATATCACATTCGGGGATGTAAATCAAGGTTTGGTCAAAGGTTTGGGTAAAAATTAGGGGTGGATAACGAGCCAGCTCGGCTCGGCTCGTTAAGTTAACAAGCCACAGAGTCAGCTCGGCTCGGCTCGTTTACGAGCTCAAGCTGACTCGTTTAGCTCGCGAGCCAGAGAAGAAAAAAATTAATATGTACATAATAATTATTTTTAGTTAATTTCAAACTAATTTAACAATAGAAAATAGTAATTATACACATAGTTTCACAAACCACGTCAATGTAACACCAAATTAGCACACTTCATCACTCATCAATTCACAATTCACATACATGTTCATCAGTTTAACCCACAATTATATTTGCATAGACCAAATTAACACATATACATAGTTCATTAATCATTAGTTTAACTTATAGGCCATAGACACCTCACATATATATAACATATTCATCAATTATTCTGTAAATGATATGCATATAGTTTCGTTTTGCTAGAATGTGGTAGCTCGTTTAGCTCGCGAGATGGCTCGTTAACGAACCGGGCTGGCTCGTTAATGAATCGAGCTAGGATGTCAGCTCAGCTCGTGAAAAAATTCAAATGAGCCGATCCGAGTCGAGCCGAGTTGAGTATGAACCGGGCGAGCCAACGGGTCACGAGCATTTCGTCTAGCCCTAGGTAAAATTGCTATATCCTCTGACCATTCCATTTTCAATGTTTTTCTTGTAGATTCTTTAGACTACAACTTGATTTTTGTGTCTTAATTATGCAAAATGGGCTACAACTGTATATTTACTGACGTAGGTGTTACTGTCTTTAGAAGAAGTAATGGTTCAATAGCATTTAAGGGAGTGCTAGATGGTCAGCTATACTTAGTTGATTTTAATGATAACCAAGCTGAACTAGACACTTGCTTAATTGCTAAGAGTAACATGGGTTGGCTCTGGCATCGCCGACTTGCCCATGTTGGAATGAAGAATCTTCACAAGCTTCTAAAGGGAGAGCACATTTTAGGACTAACAAATGTTCATTTTGAGAAAGATAGGATTTGTAGCGCATGTCAAGCAGGGAAGCAAGTTGGAGTCCACCATCCACACAAGAATATCACGACGACTGATAGGTCGCTTGAGCTACTCCACATGGATCTATTCGGCTCGATAGCTTACATAAGCATCGGTGGGAGTAAGTACTGTCTAGCTATTGTGGATGATTATTCTCGCTTCACTTGGGTATTCTTTTTGCAGGAAAAATCTCAAACCCAAGAGACCCTAAAGAGATTTTTAAGACAGGCTCAAAATGAGTTCGGATTGAGGATCAAAAAGATAAGAAGCGATAATGGGACGGAGTTCAAGAACTCTTAAATTGAAGGATTTCTTGAGGAGGAGGGCATCGAGCATGAGTTCTCTTCCCCTACACACCTCAACAAAATGGTGTAGTGGAGAGAAAAATAGAACTCTACTGGACATGGCAAGAACCATGCTTGATGAGTACAAGACACCGGACCGGTTCTGGGCTGAGATGATTAACATCGCCTTCTTCCTCGCCCGTGACCTCACCGACGCAATCCCCGCTGACCACCACCCTCCCTCTCTATCACCGCCATTACTCCTGCGCTAGTGAAGTTAGGCACCGCTCCGCCCCCAGTTCACTGTGCTTGCATCCCTTCATGGTAGCCCGCCCCGATCCGTCTCATCCCCGGCAATGTGCGCAATCATCGCCGTCGCTGTACACCTCGCCGGCGCGAGCTGGTTTCGGCTGTTTCCCTCCCCAGGTGCCTATAAAAGGGACCGCCCCGAGCTCCACCTCTCCTCACACCGGCCTCAGCCACCCTCACCCCTCCCCCTAAGCTCGATCAAGCCGGCGGCGCCGCCTCCCTCCGCTTCGATGAGCTTCTCCCTCCCCTCTCTGGTGGCCTAGAGTCCAATTAACATAGTTCACAAGTTTCACCACTTCACCACGAACACGGCGCACCATCCTTCTTCCCCTATCGCGTCCTGTGGCCTCACCGGCGACCTCACTGCCGTGGGAGCCACCACCTCACCGTGGACCGACCGTCCTGAGCCTCCACCGACCAAATTGACCCCACCACCATGACCCCCTACTCCTGCCCGTGCTATGCCACCACCTAGAACCGGATCACCAGTGAGGAACCGTTGTCAAGCCACCGGCGGCCGGTTCCTCCTCCCCCGCGGGCGAGCCGTCTTTTCCCCCCTAACGTCGTTCCCCCTTCTGCCTCGCTGGCATGTGGGCCCGCACCCACTGCGCTGTCCCCGCGCCATGCCCCGTTGGTGGGCCTAGCTGTGCCGGCTGCCCGCACGACCGCGCGCGCTCGGCTGGGCCGAAATCCTCCCGGCCCGCTTAACCAAGAATTCCTTTTTCTTTTTCCTTTTCTCACTTTTTCCCATTTATATATATATATATATATATATATATATATATATATATATATATATATATATATATATATATATATATATATATATATATATATATATATATATATATATAAACACATGTTGATATTTTATGCACCAAAAATAGTCCAAATATTCTCTAAGTCACAAAATAATACTACTTAGAACTTGACACACTTTATTAGCAAGTAATGTTTGATGTATTGTTTATTACCTGTTTTTGCAAGGCGAAGAGGGATCCGACCCTCCGGAAAGCGTAGCTTCGGAAGAAGGACAGGAGCCCGACCTCCTGGAAATAGAGCTTTTGTGCCAAGAGAGCTTCGACGAAGGCAAGTCCATTCTACCCTTGATGCATAAATTACCTACTCTTTCTACCACTACCTAAGCCAGGATATGGGTTGGGTCCTATGCATTGTGAGTCGAGTGATAGCCTGCATTAAAGAATATCTTTTGGGTACAAAAATGTGGGCTAAGGCAATGGTTTTTCTAAAAAGAGAAATGTTTTCAAAGAGTGTATGATGAAGAGTATTCACCCTTATCACCAACTGAGTGGGATGATCAGGGACTCTCTGGTTTAGGGGAGGGCCTAAGGTGTTGGCTCAGCCGGGTTAGGCGTGAGCATGAAGGATTGTCCCCTCATATAAGGACTAGTTTGTCATCCTTCACTACCTGTACTCATGACAAGTACAACCACTCGAGAATGTATGGGCAGTCACTCAATCTGAACTTGCACGGTCCGAACCCTAGGGTTACGACGGCTGGGGAGCACCGGGAGGATAAGGAAGGGGAATGTTTTGTCCGGTTTGGGCATGGTGGTGGCCTTGTTCCTTCCGGTATAATCGTTAAGGTAAGGACGTGCAAGGAAGGAAAGATCTTCAGATTCGGATCTCATTGGCCATGAGGTCGTAGAGCCGGACTAGTGGGTAAAGTGTACACCTCTGCGCAGAGTTTGAAACCTATTCGAATAATCTATGTCCACTGGTATGGATGAGTTTGGTGTGGTATGGCAATTAGTGTTTTTGATCTTCATAAAAAGGGAGAGTGTGTGGGTGTTTTTGGAAACAAAAGCAATGCCACGGGAGCGGGAAGCTTAGTGGTGGTTGACTGTGAAAACGTGCTACTCCTCTCTTTTGGGTAAAACATCAAGTATCACCTTTCTCTGAAAAAGAAATGAGTGACTTCAACTCCACCATACCAAGCATGTACCATATAGGTCCCTCTCTTTACGGGCGGGATGGGCATGTGAAATACATAGTGTATTCACCTAGATTTATTTATGTTTTCCAGGTACTGAAGACTTATTTTTCGATATGTTCGAATAAGGGGTTGTGTTTGCACCCAGTCTGCCTGTGGCTTGGGCTAGATGATCTTCCATTGTGCTATGTTTCCAGGCTCGCTAGAGCTTGCATTTTGGTCTTGTAATAACTATTATTTGAGACTCTGTACTATTTGAAGAAATGAATGTGTTTACTAGCCTCCTGGGACTAGTAATTGTATCACATTTGAGTCCCAAAGGATCGAGGCACTTCAGGTGGTATCGGAGCCATAGGACTGGTTGTAGACCGCAGCCCTAGCCTAAAAAGATTTCCTCAAAAGAAAGACCTCTAAATCTCATAAAGAACCTTCTCTCCTTTACCCGATATTAACAACCCTTCTTCTCTTGCTACCAGATGGAGGGCACCTTTGTCCTTAAGACATCCTATTGCTCAAAGGTGGAAGGATTTTCTCACCTTCTTCGGAGTTGTGTGCTTCACATGGGGATCTGCAAGAAGCTAGAGTATGTCTAGAAGAAATACCGCGAGAACGGGATTGAGAAGTGCTCTATGGCAGTCTACCTGGGAGAAAGCCGAAGCTACCCAAATCACCCTCCTTTTCAGATCACCGCTACTGGCCACCGTTTCCCAGATACCTGCCAAAATGCTGCCCAAAAAGCCCTTCGCCAACTATGCCAAAACTATAGCAGGGAAGTCTCCGAGACGCCTCTTTGCTACTTTCCACCCAGCAACAAAAATACCCCTACCTGGAGGAAAAGACTCCAGGCTTTGTCAGGGAGAGATCATAATGAAGATGACCCTACCATAATCTACATGGCCGGATATCTCCACACCCTTGGCAACCACTTTGACGACCTTTTCTCCCACTACACCCACCTAAACTCCTGGGTGGAAAGCCTAGAGTAGCAAATCAAGGAATTGAAGGAAGAAAATGTGTCTCTTCAAGACAGTCTCGAGATGGCAGAAGGCGAGGAAGCCAACACTCGTGAGGCATACCAAGCCTTGAAGATGGACTATGCTAGGAGGCTAAAGAAGCTCGCCCCCGTTAAGAAGACCCGGAAGCGTTTCAAGAGCCAGGGATGCCAGACTGACCGGAAGGAAGAAGCTCCACCTACACTACCCTCCCTAGGGATGGAGAACTTTTCTGACGTCGAGGAAGTGTCCCTGGCTAGCCTTGATGATCTTCTCAGGGAGTTTGGGGACACTTTAGTAGAAAACGCTCGTGCGTAGTGTAATCCGTGGTGGTTGTTATGCTTGTAATGAACTGGTCTGCTAAATAAAATAACATGTTTGAAAAAAATGATGGCATATGCATAGTTGTAATCCTTTCTCCCCTCTGGCAGATGGCCTCGGATAAAACCACACCTACCGCCTTAGGGATTGGAGCAAGGACTCCCCTAGGTGTCGAAGGAGAGGACGGTGGAGAAGGGAGTGAGACCCACCTCCCCGCACCTCCGAAGATGCCACTAAACCTAGCCCAAGTTCTGGTCAATCAAACCCGACTCATTGAGGTCCTCACTAGAAGCCTCGAGAACCAGCACCCGATTGGAGGAAGACCTCTGGACAGAATGGGAGAATTCCTAAGGCTCAAGCCTCCCATGTTCGCTAGATCCAGCAACCCGCTCGATGCTGATGATTAGCTGCGCACAGTAAAGAGGAAACTAGAAGCCATTGGATGCCCTGAAACCAGCGTGTTCACCTAGCTGCCCACCAGCTCTTTGGGATGGCTCTATCCTGGTGGGACACCTTCAGCGCTGCAGTAAGAGATGCTACCTAGGCAGAGTTTGAGGTTGCTTTCCGAGAGCATCATGTGCCCTTGGGAATCGTCCAGCTCAAGGAGGAGGAATTTCGGGAGTTAACTCAAGGAGGGCGATCCACCAGTGAATACATCCATAAATTCACAGAACTTGCTCACTATGCACCTGATGACGTTAGCACGGAAGCCAAGAAGATGGCCCGTTTCTTGAAAGGGTTAAGACCATCCTTGCCAGCCAAGACTTCCTCAGTTTCTCGCACCTCTCGAACAAGGCCATCCAGGTGGAAAGAGCACGAGAAGAGGAAAAAGGTCATCTCAAGAGAAAATTTCAAGTTCTCCGAGCTCAACAACAGGACAGGCACCAGAGGGTTCGATCTTTTGGGTTCCCTTCCAAGGGGTCAAACTTCAGCAAGTCAGCATGATCCGCTCCATCAAGTCTCGACCAGCCTAGTCAAAGTTCCTTCCACACCCAGTTTGTTGCAAGCAGCCAACCTCCAACCAATGATTGTTGGCACTATGGAGACCCCAGTCACTTCAAGAATAATTGTCCGCAGTTGAAAACATCCGTACGTGCCTACTCCAACTTGGTGAACGGCCCCAAGAATGTTTAGGCACCCGCCTCCAAGGCACCCTCCACCAACAGCCAGTTAAGCAAGACCCAGTTCCACGGCAGGGCTCGAGTGAACCACGTCGACACCCAAGAAGCTCAGCAAGCCCGTGGAGTAGTACTTAGTGAGTTCCTAGTCGAATTTACCCCCGCTACTATGCTTTTTGATTCTAGAGCATATCATTCTTTCATCGCCACTAGTTTTGTGGAAAAGCATGGCATCCCCACTGCATCTTTAGAAATCCCTTTGGTCACCCAAACCCCAGGGTTAGACCTTCTATGCCACCTCAAGTGCTCCCAAGTCAGAATTCTTTTAAGTGGGGTAGTATTCTTGGCGGACCTAACTATACTACCATCCCACAGAATTGATGTGATCCAAGGAATGGATTGGTTGACCCAGCACAATGGCATCATAAGCTGTGCAGATAAGACTATTCTTCTCACTGATCACCAAGGAAAATCAGTTTCGTGTAAAGCTCGGCCGCCAACCCAAGATCCAATGGTGTTCAGCCTAGCAGCAGAAGGCATATCTGTGGTAGAAGAATTCATGGATGTATTTCCTAAAGAGTTGCCAGGAATGCCTCCAGAAAGAGAATTGGAATTCTACATTGACCTCCTCCCAGGCATCACACCAATCGCAAAGAGACCATACCGCATGGCTCCCACAGAATTGGCAGAACTCAAGCTTCAAATCGCAGAACTTCAACAGAAAGGGTTTATTCGTCCTAGCTCATCCCCTTGAGGAGCACCAGTATTGTTTGTCGCTAAGAAAGATGGGAGCATGAGAATGTGCATTGATTATCGATCCTTAAATGAAGTTACAATCAAGAACAAGAATCCACTACCTCGGATTGATGACCTTTTTGACCAACTTCAAGGGGCCAAATATTTCTCAAAGATTGATCTGAGATCAGGATACCATCAGTTGAGAATCAAGAAAGCAGACATTCAGAAGACAATTTTTGTTACCCAGTATGGTCAGTATGAGTTTACAGTAATGCCCTTTGGACTAACCAATGCACCCGCCTTCTTCATGAACCTTATGAACAAGGTGTTTATGGAAGAGTTAGATAAGTTTGTTGTAGTCTTTATTGACGACATCCTCATCTACTCCAAGAGTTGTGAGGATCATGATCATCACCTCTGGATTGTCCTCGGGAGACTTAGAGCACATCAGCTCTACGCTAAGCTCAGCAAATGCGAATTTTGGTTAGAAAAGATAGCCTTCCTTGGGCACATTTTGATTGCAGAAGGGATAGAAGTGGATCCATCCAAGGTAGAAGCAGTATCCAAATGGAAGCAACCAACCAACGTTAGTGAAATTCAAAGTTTTTTTGGGAATGGTGGGATATTACCATCATTTTATCAAGGGATTCTCTAGCATTGCAAAACCCTTGACCGAACTCTTCAAGAAAGACAACAAATTTGTGTGGACCTCAAAGTGTGAAGAAAGTTTCAAGGTCATAAATAAGAAGCTCACAACCGCACCAGTACTGACATTGCCAGATATCCACCAAAGCTTTGTCATCTTATGTGATGCTTCAAGACAAGGTTTGGGATATGTGCTAACGCAGAATGAGAAAGTCGTCGCTTATGCATCTCGCCTACTCAAGCCTCATGAATAGAATTATCCAACCCATGATTTGGAATTAGCAGCTATAGTGCATGCTCTCAAGATATGGAGACATTACTTGATTGGGAACAAATGTCACATATTCACAGATCACAAGAGTCTAAAGTACATCTTTACCCAGCCAGATCTCAATCTCTGTCAGCGAATATGGCTAGAGCTAATTAAGGATTATGACATCGAAATCCACTATCACCTAGGAAAGGCAAATGTAGTGGCTGACACCCTCAACCGAAAACCTTTCGGGCAGGAAGCAACAAACTTCCTGGAAGATTGGAAGAGAAAATCGGCTCAACTGAATGCTTGTTTGGGGAAAAGGGTAGTGTAGAAGTTAAACCAGTACTGGGAGATCTCATTCGCAAAGCTCAGTGTCTGGACGCCGAGATGACAGGACTTGCAGAAAAGGCTAGCAAGGAACAACTCCCGTATCTTAGAATGGATGATAAGAGAACTCTTTGGTTCAGGAACCGTTTGTGTGTACCAAAGGGAGAGGCACGAGAAATCCTTCTAGATGAAGCCCACAACTCAGCCTATTCTATCCATCCAGGGTCTACCAAGATGTACCTAGACCTCAAGATCAGATATTGGTGGAGGGATGAAAAAGGAGATAGCTCAACATGTAGCCTGGTGTGATACGTGTCAACGAACTAAAGCAGAACATCAGAAGCCCGTAGGGCTACTGCAACCCCTTCCAGTGCCCAAATGGAAGTGGGAAGTAATAGGCATGGATTTCGTGATCGGACTGCCCTGGACCCAAAAGGGGAATGATTCTATCTGGGTCATAATTGACCGTCTTACCAAGGTAGTGAAAGTCGCCTAGAGGGGGGGGGTGAATAGGGCGAAACTGAAATTTACAAAGTTAATCACAACTACAAGCCGGGTTAGCGTTAGAAATATAATCGAGTCCGAGAGAGAGGGTGCAAAACAAATCGCAAGCGAATAAAGAGTGTGACACGCGGATTTGTTTTACCGAGGTTCGGTTCTTGCAAACCTACTCCCTGTTGAGGTGGTCACAAAGACCGGGTCTCTTTCAACCCTTTCCCTCTCTCAAACGGTCCCTCGGACCGAGTGAGCTTCTTCTTCTCAAACAATTGGAACACAAAGTTCCCGCAAGGACCACCACACAATTGGTGTCTCTTGCCTCAATTACAAGTGAGTTTGATCTCAAGAAGGATTGAGAAAGAAAAGAAGCAATCCAAGCGCAAGAGCCCAAAAGAACACAACAAATCTCTCTCACTAGTCACTAAGGCTTTGTGCGGAATTGGGAGAGGATTTGATCACTTGAGTGTGTCTAGAATTGAATGCTAGAGCTCTTGTAAGTAGTTGGAAGGTGGAAAACTTGGATGATTTGAATGTGGGGTGGTTGGGGGTATTTATAACCCCAACCACCAAACTAGCCGTTTGGTGGAGGCTGCTGTCGCATGGCGCACCGGACAGTCCGGTGCGCCACCGGACACTGTCCAGTGCGCCAGCCACGTCACCAGGTCGTTGGGTTCCGACCGTTGGAGATCTAACGTGTGGGCCCACCTGGCTGTCCGGTGGTGCACCAGACAAGTCCTGTAGACTGTCCGGTGTGCCACCCGCGCGTGCTCTGCTCCTCTGCGCGCGCTGGCGCGCATTTAATGCGTTGCAGACGACCGTTGGCGCGAAGTAGCCGTTGCTCCGCTGGCTCACCGGACAGTCCGGTGTGCACCGGACATGTTCGGTGAATTATAGCGGAGCGGGAATCCGAAGCTGGCGAGTTCAGAGTCGCTCTCCTCTGGAGCACCGGACACTGTTCGGTGTGCACCGGACAGTCCGGTGAATTATAGCGAAGCGCCTCTGAAAATTCCCGAAGGTGCGAAGTTTGGCTTGGAGTCCCCTGGTGCACCGGACACTGTCCGGTGGCACACTGGACAGTCCGGTGCGCCAGACCAAGGCAGCCTTCGGTTGTCCCTTGCTCTTTTGGTTGAACCCATTTCTTGGTCTTTTTATTGGCTAAGTGTGAACCTTTGGCACCTGTATAACTTATAGACTAGAGCAAACTAGCTAGTCCAATTATTTGTGTTGGGCAATTCAACCACCAAAATCATTTAGGAAATAGGTGTAAGCCTAATTCCCTTTCAATCTCCCCCTTTTTGGTGATTGATGCCAACACAAACCAAAGCAAATGTGGAAGAGCATAATTGAACTAATTTGCATAATGTAAGTGCAAAGGTTACTTAGAATTGAGCCAATATAAATACTTATAAGATAT
Organism: Zea mays; assembly: GCF_902167145.1. Lineage (NCBI taxonomy): Eukaryota > Viridiplantae > Streptophyta > Magnoliopsida > Poales > Poaceae > Zea > Zea mays. The sequence goes on along the minus strand of NC_050096.1, from coordinate 56,082,120 downwards.
GCATGGATTGTTTCTTTGATTTTTGTCATTTTGGACCACGCTTGCACCACTTGTTTTGTTTTTGCAAATTCTTTTGTAAATCCTTTTCAAAGTCTTTTTTTTGCAATTAGCCAAAGGTAAATGAATAAGATTTTGCGAAGCATTTTCAAGATTTGAAATTTTCTCCCCCTGTTTCAAATGCTTTTCCTTTGACTAAACAAAACTCCCCCTTAATGAAATCCTCCTCTTAGTGTTCAAGAGAGTTTTGATGTTAATTTTGAAGAGGGTATACCAATTTGAAATTACATTACAAATAAGATACCAATTTGAAAATCCTTATTTAAAACCAAAGACTAAAATTTTGAAGTTGGTGGTGGTGCGGTCCTTTTGCTTTGGGCTCATGTTCTCTCCCCCTTTGGCATAAATCGCCAAAAACGGAATCATTAGAGCCCTTTTAAACTACTTTCTCCCCTTTGGTAAATAAAATATGAGTGAAGATTATACCAACGTTGGAGAAATGGCTCGGAGCGACGGCGAAGGATGAGTTATGGAGTGGAGTGGAAGCCTTTGTCTTCGCCGAAGACTCCAATTCCCTTTCAATACACCTATGACTTGGTTTGAAATTCACTTGAAAACATATTAGTCATAGCACATGAAAGAGACATGATCCAAGATATATTTATGAGCTATGTGTGCAAGACATCAAAAGAAATTCCTAGAATCAAGAATATTTAGCTCATGCCTAAGTTTGTTAAAAGTTTGTTCATCTAGTGGCTTGGTAAAGATATCGGCTAATTGATCTTTAGTATTAATGTATGCAATCTCGATATCTCCCTTTTGTTGGTGATCCTTTAGAAAATGATACCGAATGGCTATGTGTTTAGTGCGGCTATGCTCAACGGGATTATCCGCCATGCGGATTGCACTCTCATTATCACATAGAAGAGGAACTTTGGTTAATTTGTAACCATAGTCCCTAAGGGTTTGCCTCATCCAAAGTAGTTGCGCGCAACAATGACCTGCGGCAATATACTCGGCTTCGGCGGTAGAAAGAGCTACGGAATTTTGCTTCTTTGAAGCCCAAGACACCAAGGATCTTCCCAAGAACTGGCAAGTCCCCGATGTGCTCTTTCTATTAATTTTGCACCCCGCCCAATCGGCATCCGAATAATCAATTAAATCAAAAGTGGATCCCCTAGGATACCAAAGCCCAAACTTAGGAGTATAAGCCAAATATCTCAAGATTCATTTTACGACCGTAAGGTGAGCTTCCTTAGGGTCGGCTTGGAATCTTGCACACATGCATACGGAAAGCATAATGTCATGTCGAGATGCACATAAATAGAGTAGTGAACCTATCATCGACCGGTATACCTTTTGATCTACGGATTTACCTTCCGTGTCGAGGTCGAGATGCCCATTGGTTCCCATGGGTGTCTTGATGGGCTTGGCATCCTTCATTCCGAACTTGCTTAGAATGTCTTGAGTATACTTCGTTTGGCTAATGAAGGTGCCCTCTTGGAGTTGCTTCACTTGAAATCCCAAGAAGTACTTCAACTCCCCCATCATCGACATCTCGAATTTTTGTGTCATGATCCTACTAAATTCCTCACATGTAGATTCGTTAGTAGACCCAAATATAATATCATCAACATAAATTTGGCATACAAACAAATCATTGTCAAGAGTTTTAGTGAATAGAGTAGGATCGAATTTTCCGACTTTGAAGCCATTAGCAATAAGGAAATCTCTTAGGCATTCATACCATGCTCTTGGGGCTTGCTTGAGCCCATAAAGCGCCTTAGAGAGCCTATAGACATGGTTAGGATACTCACTGTCTTCGAAGCCGGGAGGTTGCTCAACATAGACCTCTTCTTTGATTGGTCCGTTGAGGAAAGCACTTTTCACGTCCATTTGGTAAAGCTTAAAGCCATGGTAAGTAGCATAGGCAAGTAATATACGAATTGACTCAAGCTTAGCTACGGGTGCATAGGTTTCACCGAAATCCAAACCTTCGACTTGGGAGTATCCCTTGGCCACAAGTCAGGCTTTGTTCCTTGTCACCACACCATGCTCATCTTGCTTGTTGCAGAAGACCCACTTGGTTCCTACAACATTTTGATTAGGACGTGGAACTAAATGCCATACCTCATTCCTAGTGAAGTTGTTGAGCTCCTCTTGCATCGCCACCACCCAATCCGAATCTTGTAGTGCTTCCTCTACCTTGTGTGGCTCAATAGAGGAAACAAAAGAGTAATGCTCACAAAAATGTGCAACACGAGATCTAGTGGTTACCCCCTTATGAATATCGCCGAGGATGGTGTCGACGGGGTGATCTCGTTGGATTGCTTGGTGGACTCTTGGGTGTGGCGGCCTTTGTTCTTCATCCTCCTTGTCTTGATCATTTGCATCTCCCCCTTGATCATTGTCGTCATCTTGAGGTGGCTCATTTGATTGATCTTCTCCTTCATCAACTTGAGCCTTATCCTCATTTTGAGTTGGTGGGGATGCTTGTGTGGAGGAGGATGGTTGATCTTGTGCATTTGGAGGCTCTTCGGATTCCTTAGGACACACATCCCCAATGGACATGTTCCTTAGCGCGATGCACGGAGCCTCTTCATCACCTATCTCATCAAGATCAACTTGCTCTACTTGAGAGCCGTTAGTCTCATCAAACACAACGTCACAAGAAACTTCAACTTGTCCAGTGGACTTGTTAAAGACTCTATATGCCCTTGTGTTTGAATCATATCCTAGTAAAAAGCCTTCTACAGTCTTAGGGGCAAATTTAGATTTTCTACCTCTTTTAACAAGTATAAAGCATTTGCTACCAAAGACTCTAAAATATGAAATATTGGGCTTTTTACCGGTTAGGAGTTCGTATGATGTCTTCTTGAGGATTCGGTGTAGATATAACCGGTTGATGGCGTAGCAGGCGGTGTTGACCGCCTCGGCCCAAAACCAATCCGAAGTCTTGTACTCATCAAGCATGGTTCTTGCCATGTCCAATAGAGTTCTATTCTTCCTCTCCACTACACCATTTTGTTGTGGCGTGTAGGGAGAAGAGAACTCATGCTTGATGCCCTCCTCCTCAAGGAAGCCTTCAATTTGTGAGTTCTTGAACTCCGTCCCGTTGTCGCTTCTAATTTTCTTGATCCTTAAGCCGAACTCGTTTTGAGCCCGTCTCAAGAATCCCTTTAAGGTTTCTTGGGTATGAGATTTTCCTGCAAAAAGAACACCCAAGTGAAGCGAGAATAATCATCCACAATAACTAGACAGTACTTACTCCCACCGATGCTTATGTAAGCGATCGGGCCGAATAGATCCATGTGTAGGAGCTCCAGTGGCCTGTCGGTCGTCATGATGTTCTTGTGTGGATGGTGAGCACCAACTTGCTTCCCTGCTTGGCATGCGCTACAAATCCTGTCTTTCTCAAAATGAACATTTGTTAATCCTAAAATGTGCTCTCCCTTTAGAAGCTTATGAATATTCTTCATCCCAACATGTGCTAGTCGGCGATGCCAGAGCCAGCCCATGTTAGTCTTAGCAATTAAGCAAGTGTCGAGTTCAGCTCTATCAAAATCTACTAAGTATAGCTAACCCTCTAACACTCCCTTAAATGCTATTGAATCATCACTTCTTCTAAAGACAGTGACACCTACATCAGTAAAAAGATAGTTGTAGCCCATTTGACATAAATGCGAAACAGAAAGCAAATTGTAATCTAAGGAATCTACAAGAAGAACATTGGAAATTGAATGGTCAGGAGATATAGCAATTTTACCCAATCCTTTGACCAAACCTTGGTTTCCATCCCCGAATGTGATAGCTCGTTGGGGATCTTGGTTTTTCTCATAGGAGGAGAACATTCTCTTCTCCCCTGTCATGTGGTTTGTGCACCCGCTGTCGATGATCCAACTTGAGCCCCCGGATGCATAAACCTACAAAACAAGTTTAGTTCTTCACTTTAGGTACCCAAATGGTTTTGGGTCCTTTGGCATTAGATACAAGAACTTTGGGTACCCAAACACAAGTTTTTGATCCCTTGTGTTTGCCCCCAACATACTCGGCAACTACCTTGCCGGATTTGTTAGTTAAAACATAAGATGCATCAAGAGTTTTAAATGAAATGTCATGATCATTTGATGCACTAGGAGTTTTCTTCTTAGGCAACTTAGCACGGGTTGGTTGCCTAGAGCTAGATGTCTCACCCTTATACATATAAGCATGGTTAGGGCCAGAGTGAGACTTCCTAGAATGAATTCACCTAATTTTGCTCTCGGGATAACCGGCAGGGTATAAAATGTAACCCTCGTTATCCTGAGGCATGGGAGCCTTGCCCTTAACAAAGTTGGACAATTTCTTAGGAGGGGCATTAAGTCTGACATTGCCTCCTTGTTGGAAACCAATGCCATCCTTAATGCCAGGGCGTCTCCCTTTATAGAGCATACTACGAGCAAATTTAAATTTTTCATTTTCAAGTTCATGCTCGGCAATTTTAGCATCTAATTTTTCTATATGATCATTTTGTTGTTTAATTAAAGCCATGTGATCATGAATAGCATTAACATCAACATCTCTACATCTAGTACAAATAGAAGTGTGCTCAATGGTAGATGTAGATGGTTTGCAAGATTTTAATTCTACAACCTTAGCATGCAATATATCATTTTTACTTCTAAGGTCGGAAATGGTAGCATTGCAAACATCAAAATCTTTAGCCTTAGCAAGCAATTTTTCATTTTCATTCCTAAGGCTAGCAAGAGAAATGTTCAATTCTTCAATCTTAGCAAGCAAATCATCATTATCATTTCTAGGATTGGGAATTGAAACATTACAAACATTTGAATCAACCTTAGCTAATAAATTAGCATTTTCATTTCTAAGGTTGTCAATAGTCTCATGGCAAGTGCTTAGCTCACTAGATAATTTTTCGCACTTTTCTACTTCTAGAGCATAAGCATTTTTAACCTTAACATGCTTCTTGTTTTCTTTAATAAGGAAGTCCTCTTGGGAGTCCAAGAGATCATCCTTTTCATGGATAGCACTAATCAATTCATTTAATTTTTCCTTTTGTTTCATGTTTAGGTTGGCAAAAAGAGTACGCAAATTATCCTCCTCATCACTAGCATTATCATCACTAGAGGACTCATATTTAGTGGAGGATTTGGATTTAACCTTCTTCTTTTTGCCGTCCTTTGCCATGAGGCACTTGTGGCCGACGTTGGGGAAGAGAAGTCCCTTGGTGATGGCAATGTTGGCGGCGTCCTCGTCGTCGGAGGAGTCGCTAGAGCTTTCGTCGGAGTCCCACTCGTGACAAACATGGGCATCGCCGCCCTTTTTCTTGTAGTATCTCTTCTCCTTTCTTCTCCCCTTCTTGTCGTCGCTCCTGTCACTGTCACTAGATAGAGGACATTTTGCAATAAAATGACCGGGCTTACCACATTTGTAGCAAACTTTCTTGGAGCGGGGCTTGTAGTCTTTCCCCCTCCTTTGCTTGAGGATTTGGCGGAAGCTCTTGATGACGAGCGCCATTTCCTCGTTGTCGAGCTTTGAGGCATCGATTGGTTGTCTACTCGGTGTAGACTCCTCCTTCTTCTCCTCCGTCGCCTTAAACGCGACCGATTGAGCTTCGGATGTGGAGGGATCATCTAGCTCATTGATTTTCTTTGAGCCCTTGATCATGTACTCAAAGCTCACAAAGTTCCCGATTACTTCCTCGGGAGTCATTAGTGTATATCTAGGATTACCACGAATTAATTGGACTTGAGTAGGGTTAAGGAAAATAAGTGATCTAAGAATAACCTTAACCATCTCGTGGTCATCCCACTTTTTGCTCCCAAGGTTGCACACTTGGTTCACCAAGGTTTTGAGCCGGTTGTACATGTCTTGTGGCTCTTCCCCTTTGCGAAGCCGGAAGTGACCGAGCTCCCCCTCGATCATCTCCCGCTTGGTGATCTTGGTTAGCTCATCTCCCTCGTGCGCGGTCTTGAGCACGTCCCAAACTTCCTTGGCGCTCTTTAATCCTTGCACCTTGTTATACTCCTCTCGACTTAGAGAGGCGAGGAGTATAGTTGTGGCTTGGGAGTTGAAGTGCTCGATTTGTGCCACTTCGTCCTCGTCATAATCTTCATCCCCTACGGATGGTACCTGTACACCAAACTCAACGACATCCCATATACTTTTGTGGAGTGAGGTTAGATGAAATCGCATTAAATCACTCCACCTTGCATAATCTTCACCATCAAAAGTTGGTGGTTTACCTAATGGGACGGAAAGTAAAGGCGTATGTTTAGGAATGCGAGGATAGCGTAAGGGGATCTTACTAAACTTCTTGCGCTCATGGCGCTTAGAAGTTATGGAGGGCGCGTCGGAGCCGGAGGTGGAAGGTGATGAAGTATCGGTCTCGTAGTAGACCACCTTCCTCATCTTCTTTTTCTTGTCGCCACTCCGATGCGACTTGTGGGAAGAGGCTTTCTTCTCCTTCCCCTTCCCCTTCTTGCGGGACTCTTCCGATGAAACCTTCCCGTGGCTTGTAGTGGGCTTGTCGCCGATGTGCTTGTCGCCGGTCTCCATCTCCCTCTTGGCGTGTTCTCCTGACATCACTTCGAGCGGTTAAGCTCTAATGAAGCACCGAGCTTTGATACCAATTGAAAGTCGCCTAGAGGGGGGGTGAATAGGGCGAAACTGAAATTTACAAAGTTAATCACAACTACAAGCCGGGTTAGCGTTAGAAATATAATCGAGTCCGAGAGAGAGGGTGCAAAACAAATAGCAAGCGAATAAAGAGTGTGACACGCGGATTTGTTTTACCGAGGTTCGGTTCTTGCAAACCTACTCCCCGTTGAGGTGGTCACAAAGACCGGGTCTCTTTTAACCCTTTCCCTCTCTCAAACGGTCCCTCGGACCGAGTGAGCTTCTTCTTCTCAAACAATTGGAACACAAAGTTCCTGCAAGGACCACCACACAATTGGTGTCTCTTGCCTCAATTACAAGTGAGTTTGATCTCAAGAAGGATTGAGAAAGAAAATAAGCAATCCAAGCGCAAGAGCTCAAAAGAACACAACAAATCTCTCTCACTAGTCACTAAGGCTTTGTGCGGAATTGGGAGAGGATTTGATCACTTGAGTGTGTCTAGAATTGAATGCTAGAGCTCTTGTAAGTAGTTGGAAGGTGGAAAACTTGGATGATTTGAATGTGGGGTGGTTGGGGGTATTTATAACCCCAACCACTAAACTAGTCGTTTGGTGGAGGCTGCTGTCGCATGGCGCACCGGACAGTCCGGTGTGCCAGCCATTTCACCAGGCCGTTGGGTTCCAACCGTTGGAGATCTGACGTGTGGGCCCGCCTGGCTGTCTGGTGGTGCACCGGACAAGTCCTGTAGACTGTCCGGTGTGCCACCCGCGCGTGCTCTGCTCCTCTGCGCGCGCTGGCGCGCATTTAATGCGTTGCAGATGACCGTTGGCGCGAAGTAGCCGTTGCTCCACTGGCTCACCGGACAGTTCGGTGTGCACCGGACATGTCCGGTGAATTATAGCGGAGCGGGAATTCGAAGCTGGCGAGTTCAGAGTCGCTCTCCTCTGGAGCACCGGACAGTCCGGTGAATTATAGCGAAGCGCCTCTGAAAATTCCCGAAGGTGCGAAGTTTGGCTTGGAGTCCCCTGGTGCACCGGACACTGTCCGGTGGTGCACCGGACAGTCCGGTGCGCCAGACCAGGGCAGCTTTCGGTTGTCCCTTGCTCTTTTGGTTGAACCCATTTCTTGGTCTTTTTATTGGCTAAGTGTGAACCTTTGGCACCTGTATAACTTATAGACTAGAGCAAACTAGTTAGTCCAATTATTTGTGTTGGGCAATTCAAACAACAAAATCATTTAGGAAATAGGTGTAAGCCTAATTCCCTTTCAGGTAGCTCACTTCATACCAGTAAAGACTACCTTCGGAGGAGCCACCCTTGCCCGGATATATCTCAAAGAAATAGTCAGACTTCATGGCATTCCGCGAAGAATAGTATCAGACAGAGGAACACAATTTACCTCAAAGTTTTGGTTGAGTCTTCAGCAAGCTTTGGGCACCAAGCTAGATTTAAGCACCACCTACCACCCCCAGTCAGATGGACAGACAAAAAGAGTCAATAAAGTCCTCAAAGATTTGTTGAGAGCCTATGTGCTGACCTTTGACAGAGATTGGGAGTCCAGTTTGCCGTATGCAGAATTCTCGTATAACAACATTTACCAGGACAACACCAAGATGTCACCTTTTGAAGCCTTGTATGGAAGGAGATGCCAAACCCCTATGATGTGGTCAAACGTGGGAGAAAAGACCCTAGAAGGGCCTACCTTTATCAAAGAGGCAGAAGAGAAAGTTGCCCTGATCCGCAAGAGACTACACGAAGCCTAGAGTCGGCAAAAGAGTTATGCACACAACAGGAGAAGAGAACTCAGTTTCGAGGAACGTGATTTTGTCTACCTCAAAGTCTCCCAATGCGTGGAGTCAAAAGATTTCAAGCAAAAGGGAAGCTACCTCCGCGATTCGTCGACCCCTATCCTATCATCGGCATAATAGGGCCAGCAGCTTACCGCCTTCAGTTGCCAGAATTCATGTCAGATATCCACAATGTATTTCATGTATCCCAGCTCCAGAAATGCTTGAAAGTACCAAAGAGTCACATCACATAAGAGTCGGTTCAGATTTAGAAAGATCTGCAGTACCGAGAAAAGCCAGTGAAGATTCTTGATTCAGCCGTTCGAAAGACCCGAAACTCGGAAGTAAGACACTGTAAAGTTTAGTGGAGCAGAGAAGGAGAAGAGGAGGCTACCTGGGAGAGTGAGGACTCATTGAGGAGGGACTACCCTTACCTTTTCTCAAGCCCAGCCTAAATCTCGAGGGCGAGATTCTTTTAAGTGGGGTAGGTCTGTAACATCCCAATTTTTGATCCCAGGGTTAGAAATCCTAAACTCCTAACCCCCCCATTATTTCTCTTAAGACCTCATCTCATGAGCATTTCATTCATCATATGCATACACCATGATTGCTAGTAGCACTTCACTTATAGTATTTCATTTCGGCACCTAGGAAACATAAATAAATATTTGTATGAAGGAGAAAAGGAATTAAGGAAAAAGAAAAGAGAAATAAAAAAAGAAAAAGGAAAATCCCTCCCCCTCGGCTGGGCCGATTCCGGCCCATGCTTCTCCCCCCTCTCTCTCGCGCGCCCACGCTCCCCCTCCGTGTAATACCCACTTTGTAATAAGAGTATAAAAAGAGAAATTATGTTCCCTTGCATATATGTGTGTCATCCCTATTTATCATTTCATGTGGGCGTCTCACTTACACCAATAAATAATCAATAAAAGACACTCAACTAAATTATGCATCATGCTAGGATTTTATTTTATGTGCATTCCTTGACAACATAAAATAATATAAAAGAAAAGTAATAAGTTAAAAATCCAAATTTGAATTTAAAATTCTCAAAGGAAAAATCCATGAATTTGAGAAAGAGAAGAAAGAAACACTAAACAAAGATAAAGAAAATACTTATAAAGAAAATAGTTAGATATCCTTGTTTGGGTTCAACTTGTACATTTAAAGTGAATATAAATTCACAGTTAGAATTGAATTCAAAATTGAAATCTAGAAATTAAAAGGAAAAGAAAAGGGAGAAAAAGAAAACAGGAAATAAAAGAGAAAAGGATAAAACCTTAAATGGGCCGCAGAAATCCATTTCGGCCCACTCCCTCGTTTCCCATCTCGCGCGCGCCAGACTGGGGATATTAGCGCCGACATGTGGGGCCAGCTTGTCAAGCACCCGGCTCGCACGCTACGTGTGGCGTGGTGACGCTGTGTAGCGGGTCCCGCGCGTCAGGCCTTCGTTCTTCCATGTCCTCGCGCATCGGCTCAGCAGAAGCGCACCAATCGCAAGAATCAGCGCCATTTCCGCCGAGATCCAAGCGGACCGTTGAACCCGACCGCGGTGGACGGATTCTGGTGGACCCGAGTCGATCCCCCTGCGCCTATAGATGCTCGAGCCGCGACCCCCTCTCCATATCCGTTCACGCCACCATTGTCGACCACAATCGCCGCCGCGGCATCTCCTCAAAACTGCAAGGGTTCGGAGTCAAACAACTGTGCAAGAAGATTCGCTGGTGGGTGAAGATCGCGTTCGTGAGGGATTTGAAGCTCGTAAGGACTCGGTGGCTTGGAGATTTCTCGCCGGAGGTACTCTCCACCGCGGATTCGCCCCCCCTGTCGCGGTCAGTGCTCGTCGGGGCGTTATCTCCGGTGAGTCTCCTACCACCCCTTTCGCTTTAACTCGGTGACCATGTAGTAGTAATCGGGGTGTGTAATAGGGCGGGGTTGCACCTGGGCGGTTCGCCGGAGTTCGCGGCCCTGGTCTATGCGCCGCCGCGCTTCGGCGCGAGAGGTAGGGGAGTAGGTCTGTACCGTGGATGGGTAGATGGACGACTATGATTAGCTAGCGGATCTGGCCATCGGATCCTATCGGACGGACGTGCTCATCCCGCGCGTATTGATTCGCTAGGGCGTAATCTAGACCGTCGATGTAATCGAACGGTTTGGAATGTGTTAGACCTCATAAAATCTCAACCCTAGAATCTTGATCCGACGCCTGTCGTGCGATACCGATTCGGCCATGGTCGCGTCTAATCCTAGCGGCCGGGGTCTCATCGAACGGTTCATATTAGAAGATACCCCTTCGGCTAGCGTATTATGCAAAAGAAACCCTCTGTTATTTTAGTATCAACCCGCCGTCCATGGTCACTATACCCTGTGTCTTAGGAAACTTACACCGAGAACCCTGTGCTTCACAGAAGTTGAGGCCCAGTCCAGGAATCGTTTAAATTGAATAAATAAAATAGAAAATGGATTTTTAATGAGAAGATAATTACTAGAACTTCAATAATTCATAGAAAATGCATATGAACCCCAAATTACTTCATTCCAGTTGCTAAAATTTTGTAATATTATTCCCTACCACTTAGAGCCTCTGTTTTGTCATGAAAACAATAAGAAATTTAATCTCTCACTTAATCCTATTCTAAACACATAAAGCCTTTGAAAATTCATATCTTAAAATCTATAACTCCAAAAATTATGATTTCTGTTCCTAGGATTTTATTTTATTGAGTAGAATATTTCTGTGTATTTTGTTCACATGCTTGGTGTGATGTTAATTTTCCCTGCATATTGTGCTTGTTTGTATTGTGGCGAGTAGAAGAGCACGTGACCGAGGATCCTGGTGAGCAGCAGGTTGAAGTAGCTGAGCAGGAGCTCATTGAAGGCAAGTTGTGCCCTTGACCACTTTTTACCCAATAATGTTCTTTAATATCATTTATCCATGCATAGGTTAATTTTGATGGGACCCAATAGGACACCCTAGATTGTTTATCTCATTACCTTGTTTACCCCTGAATCACTTGGGTAGTTTGCTATTGCTTTACATGGTATTGGGATAATCATTTATCATATCTATGTTCCAATTCTTTTGTTATTCTATTTATGTTCATGTTAAGATCATTAATGTTAATTGGAACATAGAGCTTAACTTGAGAAACACGTGCCACCACAAGGGTTTAATGGGACACCCTGGGCTGACTAATTAGGAAAGCTAGTGGAAGACTACCTTTCCCGAAAGGGGCAAGGGCAGTAGGGGAGTGGTCAGTGTAGGGAGGTCCTTGGTTGATTTTGCTGCGATGGCGGTCAGGCAAGAACCCTGCATTGGAGCTTCCTATAAACTGTAGCGGGTTTTCGGAAGCTAGTGGAACTTTGTAAAGGCCTCGTAGTGTTGCCCTGCCGCGCTTCCTAGGTAGAGGTGTATGGGATTCGCGACCCCTTGGTAGATGGGTAACATGACTTGTGGGTAAAGGGTACAACCTCTGCAGAGTGTAAAACTGGTATACTAGCCGAGCTCACGGTCATGAGCAGCTCAGGACTCTCTGATGATTAAATTATGGAACTTAAATTCAATTTGTCATTCGCATATGCATGGGATTATTATTAACTTTGTTCTATTATTTTATTAAGGTTTTGTATTTACTTACATCTAGTAATTGCTAATAAAAGTTTGACCAACATTAAAAGCAATGCTCAGCTTTAACCATTCTCTTTGATAAGCCTTACACTCCATGAGCTCCCACCTTTGGTGAGTTCATGTCACATTATTCCCCACAACTTGTTGAGCGATGATCATGTGTGAGCTCACCCTTGCTGTCTCACACCCCCCCACAGGAGAAGAGCAGGTGGTTCAGGAGGAGCCACAAGGCGAGGAGTATGATTTGATCTAGGTGGCGTTTCTCAGTTGACATTGGCGCCGATGATCCTTAGTTCGTTTTATGTTTATTCTTTTATTTTGTAATAAGTCTTCCGCTATGTAATAAATACTCTGATGTTTTATGACATTTATCTCTATACACTCTGTTATTATATATGTTGTCTTCTTGGCGCATGTATGAGATGCACCTGGCTTTGTTCCTTAAAGCCGGGTGTGACAGAAGTGGTATCAGAGGAAATGTTGACTGTAGGACGAAACCTAGATAGAAATGGATAACCCTTACCTACTTACCTTACTCTGATTCATTCTATACTTATCTCACTCTGACTCTTTCTATACTTATCTTGATCTTGTCTCACCTTTTGCTACTCTACTCTGATTAATCTTATCTTTTCTACTCTAAGACAAGATGGATTTCACACCTTGGAATCCTACCACTATGATCTTTTTAAGAGATAGGGAACCTAAGACAAAATTTAAAACTATTTTCTTTGAAAAAATGATTGGTTGATTGTGCTGATGCTAAATGCCTGATTTGCTTCTTTGATTGATTGAATTATTATAGATGGACATCTTAGCATGTACCAACATAAGGTATTGAATTAGCTTTAGTAGGTAAAATATTAATCTGCTTAGCTAATAAATCCCCAAAGTAACATGATTTGTAATTACCTTCCTTGTCTACTATTCTCTTACCATATGTATCTAACTCAGATGGTCAATACCAGGCGGGGTGGTGGAATTGATTTACCTCCTAATCGACACACTCGGTGGATATATAGACAACCCCAGCCACAGCCAGCAGAGATGAATCCTCCACCAGGCGAAGTTGACCCACTGATTGCTACTCAGATGAGGATGATGCAGCAAATGGCAGACACTATGGCGGATATGCGGGCTCAGATGCAGCAAGAACGTCAGGAGATGCGTCAAGAAAGAGAAGAGATACACCAGGAGTTGCGTCAGGAGCGAGAGGAGATACGCCAGGAAAGGAGGGCGCAACAGCAGCTGCAACAGCAAATGCAACAACAACAGCAACAACAGCAACAACAACAAGTACCACTGCCTCCACCACCACCACCAGTTCCACCCTGAGATAAGCATAGGGAGTTCATGAGTCATAAGCCACCTACATTTGCAAGCTCTCCTGATCCACTAGATGCAGATGATTGGCTGAAGTCCGTTGAGAAGATGCTGAATATTGCACAATGCACTGACCGAGAGAAGGTTTTATATGCTTCTGGACGTCTGACGGGCCCTGCTGCTGACTGGTGGGATTCATATACTGCTGCCCACGATGCTGCGGACACTATCACTTGGGCAGAGTTCAGTACACAGTTCCAGAATTATCATATACCAGCTGGATTGATGAAGATTAAGAAGAAGGAATTTCTGTCGCTGAAGCAAGGAAGCATGTCAGTTAGTGAGTATCGCGACAAGTTCATTCAGTTATCCAGATATGCCCCTGATGAAGTTGCTGAAGATGAGAGGAAGCAGGAGCATTTTATTGAAGGACTTAATGGACCACTGCAGTATGCTCTAGTGGCACACACATTTCCATCATTTCAGAGGCTACTTGATAAGGCCCTGGCTATTGAACACAAGCGTGTTCAGCTGGGAGATTTGAAGAGAAAGGCTATATCTCAAGGACAAGGAAGCAGCAGTGTTCGTCCTCGCTACAGTTCACCCTAGGGTACACCAGTTCGCACTGGCGGAGGCCAGCGCCCAGTTCAGCAATCACCTCTGAGGACTCCACCTCCTCGACAGGCTACCCCTACTGGCACCCAGACGAAGTTTTCAGGACAGAGTCCAGGCACTACGTGTTTCAAGTGTGGGAAGACTAGACACTATGCAAATGTCTGCCCACAGAGGATTGCTACTACTCCAGTTCAGAACAGGCAACAAACTCCAGGATCTGGCAAGGGATATTCTATTGCCAAGGTTAATCAAGTCAGCGTTGATGCTACTCCGGATGGTGCTGACATCGTACTTGGTATGTTTTACGTTAATGCTATTCCTGCAACCATCTTATTTGATTCTGGTGCTACACATTCGTTTATGTCTGCTAGATATGCCAACACAAATGAAATACCACTGCTAAATATGAGAAAACCAATGATAGTAATTACACCTAAAGGGCCTGTTGAGGCGAATCAAATGACACGTAGATTGACATTGACCATTATGGGTAGAGAATTTGGAGCTACCGCTATAATATTAGAGGCAAGCAGTATAGATCTGATCCTTGGTATGTCATGGCTAAGAAAGGCAAAGGCCGTTATAGCATGTGGTAGAGGTACCGTAGAACTCACTACCACTAAAGGAGAAAGATTTCAAGTTAATATTGCAGTAACCTCCTCGTCCATGCGTGCAATGTTCTTTATACCTGAGGAGTTTGTTGGTGACAACATCTGGGTGGTTAGAGATTTTCTGGATGTCTTTCCAGAGGAGTCACCAGGGATGCCACCTGACAGAGAAGTTGAGTTTGTTATTGATCTCCTACCTGGAACCGCCCCTATTTCTAAACGGCCATATAGGATGTCCGTAGAGGAGTTGAAGGAACTTAAGAAGCAGTTAACTGAGTTACAAGAGGCTGGGTACATTCGTCCGAGTTCCTCACCTTGGGGAGCACCGGTTCTGTTTGTACAGAAGAAGGATGGATCACAAAGAATGTGTGTGGATTATAGATCTCTCAACGATGTTACTATGAAGAACAAGTATCCGTTACCCCGTATTGAGGATTTGTTTGATAAAATGAGAGGTGCTAGAGTGTTCTCGAAGATTGATCTCCGATCGGGTTACCATCAGATGAGGATTAGACCATCGGATATTCCCAAGACAGCATTCTCGACTCAATATGGATTATATGAGTTCACTATTATGTCGTTTGGATTAACCAATGCACCAACTTATTTTATGAACTTGATGAATAAGGTGTTTATGGAGTACTTGGAT
This sequence comes from Zea mays, assembly GCF_902167145.1. NCBI lineage: Eukaryota > Viridiplantae > Streptophyta > Magnoliopsida > Poales > Poaceae > Zea > Zea mays. Next base: position 56,066,896 of record NC_050096.1, on the reverse strand, counting down.
AGATTCGTCGTGGTGTTCATCGACGACATTCTTATTTATTCTCAGAGTGATAGCGATCATGAGGAACATCTGAGATTGGTGCTACAGAAGCTACGAGATAACCAGCTATATGCCAAGTTCAGCAAGTGCGAGTTTTGGATTGGCGAGGTGCCATTTCTTGGTCATATTATTTCTAATGGAGGAATTTCAATGGATCCTGCTAAGGTTAAGGAGATAATGGAGTGGAGAGTACCCACTACAGTTACGGAGATTCGGAGTTTCTTGGGACTTGCTGGCTATTATCGGAGATTTATTGAAGGATTTTCTAAGATTGCTAAACCTATGACTTCGCTTTTGGAGAAAGGAAGAGAATTTAAGTGGGACGAGAAGTGTCAAGACAGCTTTGATCAATTGAAGAAAAGATTGATGTCGCCACCAGTGTTGGTTATGCCAGACCTACAGAAAGGATTTGATATCTATTGTGATGCATGTGGCCAAGGTTTAGGATGTGTGCTCATGCAAGAAGGACATGTGATTGCCTATGCGTCTCGTCAGTTACGGAGACATGAATTGAACTACCCCACTCATGACTTGGAATTGGCAGCTGTTGTGCATGCACTTAAGATTTGGAGACATTACATTATGGGAACCAAGTGTCAAGTATACACGGATCATAAGAGTTTGAAGTATATATTCACTCAGAAGGATCTCAACCTTAGGCAACGCCATTGGTTGGAGCTTATTAAGGATTATGATTTGGAGATTCACTATCACCCGGGCAGGGCGAATTTGGTTGCAGATGCCTTGAGTCGAAAGGAGCATGTTCATTCAGCTATTGTTGCCCAGCTACCCGATGAGATTGTTGAGGATTTCAGGAGACTTAACCTGGGGATAGTTGCTCATACTGAAGAGCTACTATTGATGTGGAACCTACTTTGGAGCAAGAAATTCGCAAAGGTCAAATTGATGATGTTAAAATAAAAGAGATTAATGATCTGATTACTGAAGGTCGAGTTCCGGAATTCACGGAAGATGAGCAAGGCACCGTATGGTTCAAGGACAGGATGTGTGTTCCTGATATTGAAAGCCTTCGAGAGACTATTTTAAAGGAGGCCCATGACTCGGATTATTCTATTCATCCTGGTAGTACTAAGATGTATCAGGATTTGAAGCGGAAGTATTGGTGGTATGGATTGAAAAGAGATGTGGCTGCACATGTGGCTATGTGCGATGTATGTCAAAGAGTTAAGGCTGAACACCAGAGGCCAGCTGGACTACTGCATCCACTGAAGATACCCGAGTGGAAGTGGGAAGAGATTGGTATGGATTTCATTACTGGATTGCCTCGCACCCAGAAAGGATATGATGCTATATGGGTGATTATGGATAGATTGACTAAAGTGGCTCACTTCATTCCTGTCAAGACTACTTATAAAGGTTCTCAACTAGCAGAGTTATATATGGCTCGGATTGTGTGTTTACATGGAGTACCAACGAAGATCGTGTCTGATCGAGGTTCACAGTTTACCTCAAGATTCTGGAGAAGCTTTCATGAGAATATGAGTACGAAGTTGAATTTCAGTACAGCTTATCACCCTCAGACTGATGGACAGACTGAAAGGACCAATCAAGTATTGGAAGATATGTTGAGATCTTGTGCCCTTCAGCATGGAGGAAGTTGGGATAAGAGTCTACCTTATGCTGAGTTCTCATATAATAATAGTTATTAGGCCAGTCTGAAGATGTCACCTTTTGAAGCTTTATATGGGAGGAAGTGCAGGACTCCTTTGTATTGGGATCAGACTGGAGAAAGACAGTTCTTTGGGCCTGAACTGATTCAAGAAGCAGAGGAACAAGTCCGTAAAGTTCGAGAGAATTTGAGGGTGGCTCAAACCAGGCAAAAGAGCTATGCTGATAATAGAAGAAGACCACTGGAATTTGATGAAGGAGATTATGTGTACCTCAAGGTGTCACCACTTCGTGGAATGAGGAGATTTAAAGTCAAGGGCAAATTGTCCCCTCGCTATATTGGACCATTCTTGATCTTTAGGCGAGTTGGAGAGATGGCATACCAACTCGAGTTACCTGTTAGTCTATCGGATGTGCATAATGTGTTCCATGTATCTCAACTTAAGAAGTGTCTTCGTGTCCCCGAGGAACAGTTACCGATGGAAGAGCTCAGTGTTCAAGGTGATTTGACTTACACGGAGTACCCGATCAAGATTTTGGATACATTGACTCGAGTTACAAGGAATAAGGTGATAAAGATGTGCAAAGTACAATGGAGTCACCATGGCGAAGATGAAGCAACTTGGGAAAGAGAAGAAGAGCTTTGCATAGATTTTCCCCATCTTTTCCTCGTTCTTCTTAAATCTCGAGGACGAGATTATTTTTAAGGGGGGTAGGATTTGTAATACCCACTTTGTAATAAGAGTATAAAAAGAGAAATTATGTTCCCTTGCATATATGTGTGTCATCCCTATTTATCATTTCATGTGGGCGTCTCACTTACACCAATAAATAATCAATAAAAGACACTCAACTAAATTATGCATCATGCTGGGATTTTATTTTATGTGCATTCCTTGACAACATAAAATAATATAAAAGAAAAGTAATAAGTTAAAAATCCAAATTTGAATTTAAAATTCTCAAAGGAAAAATCCATGAATTTGAGAAAGAGAAGAAAGAAACACTAAACAAAGATAAAGAAAATACTTATAAAGAAAATAGTTAGATATCCTTGTTTGGGTTCAACTTGTACATTTAAAGTGAATATAAATTCACAGTTAGAATTGAATTCAAAATTGAAATCTAGAAATTAAAAGGAAAAGAAAAGGGAGAAAAAGAAAACAGGAAATAAAAGAGAAAAGGATAAAACCTTACATGGGCCGCAGAAATCCATTTCGGCCCACTCCCTCGTTTCCCATCTCGCGCGCGCCAGACTGGGGATATTAGCGCCGACATGTGGGGCCAGCTTGTCAAGCACCCGGCTCGCGCGCTATGTGTGGCGTGGTGATGCTGTGTAGCGGGTCCCGCGCGTCAGGCCTTCGTTCTTCCATGTCCGCGCGCATCGGCTCAGCAGAAGCGCACCAATCGCAAGAATCAGCGCCATTTCCGCCGAGATCCAAGCGGACCGTTGAACCCGACCGCGGTGGACGGATTTTGGTGGACCCGTGTCGATCCCCCTGCGCCTATAGATGCTCGAGCCGCGACCCCCTCTCCATATCCGTTCACGCCACCATTGTCGACCACAATCGCCGCCGCGGCATCTCCTCAAAACTGCAAGGGCTCGGAGTCAAACAACTGTGCAAGAAGATTCGCTGGTGGGTGAAGATCGCGTTCATGAGGGATTTGAAGCTCGTAAGGACTCGGTGGCTTGGAGATTTCTCGCCGGAGGTACTCTCCACCGCGGATTCGCCCCCCTGTCGCGGTTAGTGCTCGTCGGGGCGTTATCTCCGGTGAGTCTCCTACCAACCCTTTCGCTTTAACTAGGTGACCATGTAGTAGTAATCGGGGTGTGTAATAGGGCGGGGTTGCACCTGGGTGGTTCGCCGGAGTTCGCGGCCCTGGTCTGTGCGCCGCTGCGCTCCGGCGCGAGAGGTAGGGGAGTAGGTCTATACCGTGGATGGGTAGATGGACGACTGTGATTAGCTAGCAGATCTGGCCATCGGATCCTATCGGACGGACGTGCTCATCCCGCGCGTATTGATTCGCTAGGGCGTAATCTAGACCGTCGATGTAATCGAACGGTTTGGAATGTGTTAGACCTCATAAAATCTCAACCCTAGAATCTTGATCCGACGCCTGTCGTGCCATACCGATTCGGCCGTGGTCGCGTCTAATCCTAGCGGCCGGGGTCTCATCGAACGGTTCAGATTAGAAGATACCCCTTCGGCTAGCGTATTATGCAAAAGAAACCCTCTGTTATTTTAGTATCAACCCGCCGTCCATGGTCACTATACCCTGTGTCTTAGGAAACTTACACCGAGAACCCTGTGCTTCACAGAAGTTGAGGCCCAGTCCAGGAATCGTTTAAATTGAATAAATAAAATAGAAAATGGATTTTTAATGAGAAGATAATTACTAGAACTTCAATAATTCATAGAAAATGCATATGAACCCCAAATTACTTCATTCCAGTTGCTAAAATTTTGTAATATTATTCCCTACCACTTAGAGCCTCTATTTTGTCATGAAAACAATAAGAAATTTAATCTCTCACTTAATCCTATTCTAAACACATAAAGCCTTTGAAAATTCATATCTTAAAATCTATAACTCCAAAAATTATGATTTCTGTTCCTAGGATTTTATTTTATTGAGTAGAATATTTCTGTGTATTTTGTTCACATGCTTGGTGTGATGTTAATTTTCCCTGCATATTGTGCTTGTTTGTATTGTGGCGAGTAGAAGAGCACGTGACCGAGGATCCTGGTGAGCAGCAGGTTGAAGTAGCTGAGCAGGAGCTCATTGAAGGCAAGTTGTGCCCTTGACCACTTTTTACCCAATAATGTTCTTTAATATCATTTATCCATGCATAGGTTAATTTTGATGGGACCCAATAGGACACCCTAGATTGTTTATCTCATTACCTTGTTTACCCCTGAATCACTTGGGTAGTTTGCTATTGCTTTACATGGTATTGGGATAATCATTTATCATATCTATGTTCCAATTCTTTTGTTATTCTATTTATGTTCATGTTAAGATCATTAATGTTAATTGGAACATAGAGCTTAACTTGAGAAACACGTGCCACCACAAGGGTTTAATGGGACGCCCTTGGCTGACTAATTAGGAAAGCTAGTGGAAGACTACCTTACCCGAAAGGGGCAAGGGCAGTAGGGGAGTGGTCAGTGTAGGGAGGTCCTTGGTTGATTTTGCTGCGATGGCGGTCAGGCAAGAACCCTGCATTGGAGCTTCCTATAAACTGTAGCGGGTTTTCGGAAGCTAGTGGAACTTTGTAAAGGCCTCGTAGTGTTGCCCTGCCGCGCTTCCTAGGTAGAGGTGTATGGGATTCGTGACCCCTTGGCAGATGGGTAACATGACTTGTGGGTAAAGGGTACAACCTCTGCAGAGTGTAAAACTGGTATACTAGCCGAGCTCACGGTCATGAGCAGCTCAGGACTCTCTGATGATTAAATTATGGAACTTAAATTCAATTTGTCATTCGCATATGCATGGGATTATTATTAACTTTGTTCTATTATTTTATTAAGGTTTGGTATTTACTTACATCTAGTAATTGCTAATAAAAGTTTGACCAACATTAAAAGCAATGCTCAGCTTTAACCATTCTCTTTGATAAGCCTTACACTCCATGAGCTCCCACCTTTGGTGAGTTCATGTCACATTATTCCCCACAACTTGTTGAGCGATGATCATGTGTGAGCTCACCCTTGCTGTCTCACACCCCCCCACAGGAGAAGAGCAGGTGGTTCAGGAGGAGCCACAAGGCGAGGAGTATGATTTGATCTAGGTGGCGTTTCTCAGTTGACATTGGCGCCGACGATCCTTAGTTCGTTTTATGTTTATTCTTTTATTTTGTAATAAGTCTTCCGCTATGTAATAAATACTCTGATGTTTTATGACATTTATCTCTATACACTCTGTTATTATATATGTTGTCTTCTTGGCGCATGTATGAGATGCACCTGGCTTTGTTCCTTAAAGCCGGGTGTGACACTCCGCTCCTGGCCCAGCGTGGCCCATCCTCTGCACGCCCAGCCCACGCTGCGCTCTCCCCCTCTCTCGCTGACTTCTCGGCCCTGCCCGTCAGCCGTGCTCCGCCCCGCTCTCTCGCGCCCGCTCTTCCTCTAACGGATGAGCCCCGCCCGTCAGACCTTCTTCCTCGCCCATGACCTCACCGGCGCAATCCTCGCTGACCACCACCCTCCCTCTCTCTCACCGCCATTACTCCTGCGCTAGTGAAGTTAGGGACCGCTTCGCCCCCCAGTTCACTGTGCTCGCATCCCTTCACGGCAGCCCGCCCCAAGCCGTCTCATCCCCGGCGTTGTGCGCCATCATCGCCGTTGCTGTGTACCTCACCGTCGCTAGCTGGTTTTGTTCGTTTCCCTCCCCGGGCGCCTATAAAAGGGACCGCCCGAGCTCCACCTCTCCTCAAACCGGCCTCAGCCACCCCTCACCCCTCCCCTTGAGCTCGATCAAGTCGGCGCCGCCGCCGCCCTCCACTCTAGTGAGCTTCTCCCTCCCCTCTCTGGTGGCCTAGAGTCCAATTAACATAGTTTACAAGTTTCACCACTTCACTACGAACACGGCGCACCATCCTTCTTCCGCTATCGTGCCTCGTGGCCTCACCGGCGACCTCACCGTCACGGGAGCCCGCCACCTAACCGTGGACCGACTGTCCTGAACCTCCACCTACCAAATTGACCCCACCACCGTGACCCCTACTCCTGCCTGTGCTATGCCACCACCCCGACCACCCAGAACCGGATCACCGACGAGGAACCGCCGTCAAGCCGGCGGCGGCCGGTTCCTCCTCCCCCGTGGGCGGACCTCCATTTCCCCCCCTAACGTCGTTCCCCTTCCCCCTCGCTGGCATGTGGGCCCACGCCCATGACGCCTTCCCCGCGCCGTGCCCCATTGGCGGGCCTAGCTGGGACGAAATCCCCCCGGACCGCTTAACCAAGAATTCATTTTTCTTTTTCCTTTTCTCTATTTTTCCCATATATATATAATAGTCCAAATATTCTCTAAGTCACAAAATAATAATACTTAGAACTTGACACACTTTATTAGCAAGCAATGTTTGATGTATTGTCTATTACCTGTTTTTGCAAGGCGAAGAGGGATCCGACCCTCCGGAAAACGTAGTTTCGGAAGAAGGGCAGTAGCCCTACCTCCCGGAAATAGAGCTTTCGTGCCTAGAGAGCTTCGGCGAAGGCAAGTTTATTCTACCCTTGATGCATAAATTACCTAGTCTTTCTACCACTACCTAAGCCGGGATATGGGTTGGGTCCTATGCATTGTGTGTCGAGTGATAGCCTGTATTAAAGAATATCTTTTGGGTCCAAAAATGTGGGTTAAGGCAATGATTTTTCTAAAAAGAGAAATGTTTTCAAAGAGTGTATGATGAAGGGTATTCACCCTTATCACCAACTGAGTGGGATGATCAGGGACTCCCTGGTTTAGGGGAGGGCCTAAGGTGTTGGCTCAGCCGGGTTAGACGTGAGCATGAAGGATTGTCCTCTCATACAACCACTCGAGACTGTATCGGCAGTCACTCAATCTGAACTTGCACGGTCCGAACCCCAGGGTTATGACGGCTAGGGAGCACCGGGAGGATAAGGAAGGGGAATGTTTTGTTCGGTTTGGGCATGATGGTGGCCTTGTTCCTTCTGGTATAATCGTTAAGGTAAGGACGTGCAAGGAAGGAAAGAGCTTCGGATTCAGATCTCATTGGCCATGAGGTCACAGAGCCGGACTCGTGGGTAAAGTGTACACCTCTGCGCAGAGTTTGAAACCTATTCGAATAGTTCGTGTCCATTGGTATGGACGAGTCTGGTGTGGTATGGCAATTAGTGTTTTTGATCTTCGTAAAAAGGGAGAGTGTGTGGGTGTTTTGGAAATAAAAGCAATGCCACAGGAGTGGGAAGCTCAGTGGTGGTTGAGTGTGAAAATGTGCTACTCCTCTCTTTTGGGTAAAACATCAAGTATCGCCTTTCTCTGAAAAAGAAATTAGTGACTTCAACTCCATCATACCAAGCATGTACCATATAGGTCCCTCTCTCTTTACGGGCGAGATGGGCTTGCGGAATACATAGTGTATTCACCCAGATTTATTTATGTTTTTCAGCTACTGAAGACTTCTTTTCTGCTATGTTCGACTAGAAGGGGGTTGTGTCTGCACCCAGTCTGCCTGTGGCCTGGGCTAGATGATCTTCCACTGTGCTATGTTTCTAGGCTCGATAGAGCTTGCATTTTGGTATTTTAATAACTATTATTTGAGACTCTATACTATTTGAAGAAATGAATGTGTTTACTAGCCTCATGGGACTAGTAATTGTATCACATTTGAGTCCCAAAGGATCGGGACGCTTCACCCATCACTAGTGACGCCGTTCGCGGTTTTCATTTCCATGATGCTCTTGACACCTTGCTGTGTTGGGCCATCGACCGACACACTTGGTCAATCGAATACAGCTGTGTAGTCTGCCAGCACAGTCGCGGGTTATACCCTACCTGCTAGGTGAGGCGTCTAGATGATGATCTCCGGGGTGCGGAGGCCTACTAAGAGCATTATTCTAACACTGAGCAGGACACTGCCGAGCCAGCCATGCAGGATGTTGTACGTCGTGCACTTTCATAGTACTGTTCGTTGTTCAGCAGGGTGGCTGACGGTCTCGACCTGAAGTACTACCACTGTCGCTCGACTGGCAGTACCAGAGGTGTGATTGTCTCACCCGTTAGTGAGGACAATTCTAGATTGAGCAGCATGGTCAACCTGGTCGTTGTGCTCAACGCCGAGCTAGACCACACCCTTGACGAGTTGGGCAAGGCTCACGCGGAGATTGCGGAACTGCGTGTTAAGCGCGCGGAGCGCCGCCATCAGGAGGATGGTTCCCTCGCCTCTATTGGGACTCAACACCCTTACTGCTCGCCACCCTGTGGTCATTATGCTTATGGCACCCCTGACTGTAGGACCTGGATAAACTTGGAGCCTTAGATCGCTAGTGTCAGAGTTTGTAATAAATGTTTGAGTTAAGTGTCTTAGTCTTAGTCAGTCATGGTTTTTTAAGGTAGTTTGCTTATCATGTATTTCTATGTTTGTCGTGGTGAACTTATGATGGATTTGGCTCTTTGTAATGATTGTCACCAAAATGTGGGTGTCCCCTGCAATTTGGCATAGTTATTAATAAAGTTATTCATTTAGTTGGGCAACCTTTTACTTCCACTTTACTCTTTATCTGAGAAACTGTGTTTGGTTGTGTTGAGATTCAGTGAAGATGCTTGTTTGCTTCGTGTTATGAAGACCTCTATGTATCTTTTCTTATGCTGAAAGACTGCAAGATCAATTCTAATGTGTGTATGCCTTCTGCAGATGTCTGACAAGTGGCGCCGAGGCGGAAGGCGTGCCCAGCAAGAGCAGCAAGCCCCATAGGATGAGGCACCCCAGCAGAAGTTGCCTCCCCTGCCACCCCTAATGACAACAGAGCAAATGTTCCACATGCAGACTCAAGCAGTTCAAGCAATCGGGTAGACCCTGACAGCCATGCAGTAGGTGCAACAACAACCTCAGCCTCAGCCGCAGATGCCAAGAGATAAGCGAGCGGAGTTCATGAGAGGTGATCCCCCTATGTTTACCCACTCTGCAGACCCCATGGATGCCAAAGACTGGCTATGCATAGTGGAGCAGGAGTTGCACACCGACCAATGCAATGACAGAGAGAAGGTTCTGTATGGTCCCCATCTGCTAAGGGGAGCAACCCTGTCCTGGTGGGAGTCCTAACTAGCCACACATGCCGACCCTAAAATTATCACCTAGGAGGAGTTCAGAGACAACTTCCATCGGTATCACGTTCCTGAAGGTTTGATGATAGTAAGTAAGGAAGAATTTATAGCACTAAAGCAAGGGCCACTGTCTGTCAGTGAGTACAGGGACAAATTTCTGCAACAATCTTGTTATGCACCCGAGGATGTCAACACTGATGCCAAGAGGCAGTACATGTTCTTAAGAGGTTTGGTTGACCCCTGCACTACCAGTTGATGAACCATACCTTCCCTACCTTCCAACATCTGATTGATAGGGCTATAATGACTGAGAGGAAGTGCCGGGAGATGTAAGACCAAAAGCGCAAGATTGGTGGACCGCATGCTAGGAGCAGCAGTCGTCCCCGTTTCTCAGGCAATCCACTCCAGCAGTTCAAGCAGTGTCACCCTCAGGGATATCAACACCAGAACCAGCGTCTGCATCAACAATAGTTCTAGAGGCAGTTCCCTCAGTAGCAGCAGCGGCAGTACCGCCAGCACAACCAACCAGGAGGAAGTCAGTATCAGAGGCAGAACAGCCAGACACCTCGCCTTCTTGCCCCAACAACCAATCAGAACAGTCAGACGACCCTAGCGCAAGGAGGAGGCCAAGGACGTTTCCACTATGGAGAACAAGGTCACTGTGCGATGTAATGCCCAAAGAAAGCAGTTCACCAGCAGTCAGCTCCTAATGCCCTAGCAAGATAGAATGCACCTCAGCAAGGAGCAAACAACCGTGGCCAACCGCGTGCTCAGTATGGAAAGGTGAACCACCTGGAGGCCAACACAGTCTAGGAGACCCCAAGAGTGGCGCTAGGTACGTTCTGAGTCGAATCTCATTATACAAATGTGTTGTTTGATACTGGAACCATGTATTCTTTTGTGACTGCATCATGGGTAGAAACACACAACATACCAGTAGCACCCATGTACCCGCCTATGAGGGTTAGTTCAATTGGTGGGAGGACCCAAATAGATAAATTTTGCCCAAGCACAAGAGTTCAAATAAGGGGATAGAGTTCCTCGCTGATCTGATAGTAATGGGTACTCGGGATGTCAACATAGATGTCATCCTAGGGATCAACTTGTTGACCAAGTACCAAGCAGACCTTAGCTATGATAAGAGGACTGTGAGGTTGGTGTCCTTGTCAGGAGAAGAAGTGATGGTGGAGTTGATCTTGTCTGAACCAAGGAAAGGAAGCTCTCACCAGATAGCTTCCCATAGTGAGGCAGTCAATCCGCTCGAAGTCATCAAAGTAGTATCAGAATTCCTAGATATGTTACCCGAGGAGTTACGAGGCATGCCACCTGAGAGAAAAGTTGAATTTGCCATAGAGCTTATTCCGGGCACCGCCCCCATTTATAAAAGAGCCTAAAGAGTGTCCGAACCAGAATTGATGGAACTCAAGAAGCAGATAGACGAGTTGTTGGAGAAGGGTTACATCAAACCCAGCACCTTGCCTTGGGCCGCCCTAGTGTAACACCCTGAATTTGGGGTATAAAATTTTTCCCTAACATCTACCAAATTCATGTGTTCCCCGCTTTATTTCCTTCTTTTCTAATCTTTGTTCTAAACCTTGGAGAGTTATTTTGTTTTATATAATTATAAGCCTAGTAAAATAAAACCTAAAAAGGGTCATGATTGTTGCACGACATGCTGAATCATCTTTTCTTTTTGTATGTTGATTTATTCTAGTTGTGCATTCATGTAATCCACAAATTTGTGTTTCAAGTTGAATTCAAAAGAAAATAGCATAAATAGGAGATAGAAAACAAGAGCAAGAAATAGAGAAAATAAAAGAAAAAACCAGCCCCTTCCCAATCCTCCCTGCGGCCCAGCTTCGAGCGCGGCCTAGCTACCAGCCCACGCCGCGCCGCTCCCCCTAGCCCATCGCGTGCCCCCTCGGCCCACCTCGCGGCCTACCCCGCGTGGCCCACCCCGGCCAGCATCCCTGCGTGTCCGTGGCCCAAGCACCGCACCGGCCTAGGGCATGGTCGCGCGCTACAGCTGACCGGTGGGGCCCACGCGTCCCTGTTCATCTTCCCCAACTGTCGCTCCCGCACGTACTACGCCCAGCCGCCGCTCATGTTGCCTCTGTTAAGTAAGCCTAGTTAGGGTTATATGGGCAAATACCTGCTTTGCCCCTGAGGGGTCTCACATCTCTATATAAGGAACCTGTACACCACCTCATAAGATAGAGAAGAGAAAGAGGCCAGATGCCCAACCCTATATCCTGTGTCTCGTGTGTTTCCTCTGTCGTGCTTATGGGAAGGGAAACGGGTCCTCTACAGCTTCTTGCGTCTCTACTGCTGACGGGAGGGAAGGGAGCGGATCTGGTGATCCGTGGTAACGTAGTTTTCAACACGTTATCAGCACGCTCTACCTCGACGTTGCTGCGGGATCAGATCTGCATCAACTCTTCATCAAGTCGGCAGGTCCTCCGGCCTAGCCGAACTGTCCTACGCGACAGGTTTCAATTCCTCTACGCAATCGAGCAGTATGTTCTTTGTTCTGTTTCGATCAATCGGAGGTTGTGTCACGCTCACGAACCGCCTCGGTGGCGGGATCACCCCATTGCGCGCCTGCTGCGCGCACTTCGCGTCTGCATCCATCGTTGCGATTGCAGTGGTACTTTGCTGCGTAGTGACGGCTGGCAGTTAAGAGATTAAAAAAATGTGTCGTGCCAATGCAATAAGGGAGCGTCATTCTCAGATCTTCTTTGACTGCATGGGGTGAGTGGCCAAGTCAAAGCTGCTAGCGGCCTTTTCCTCCTCCGTACATTGAACCGTAGGTCAGACTTATTCCTTTTCCATGCGCATGGCCCCACAATCTTGCATGTCTGCATGCACGTATGGACGTGATGCCTTGCTTCCGATCTGGTCAAATAGGCTAGTTTAAGGTGCATGTGTCCAGCAGGTGAACAAAACCCCCCATTTATTATACACAATTTTCCTTATATTTTATATGGATAATTTTTTGCTAAATCTATACAAGATTAAATTGTATGCATGCTTTATGTAACTGTCTCTACCTTAATTAATTATTTCCCGTAGCAAATATTTAGTAGAAAATGCATACTTAAATATAGAAAAATGCCTTTTACACATGATGTGTTATGTTTGTGTATTAATTATGGTGTTCATTTTTTCTGCATTAATAATTATTTTCCGTAGTAAATAATTAGCAGAAAATTATTAAAATGTGTGTGCAGACTATACTGCGCAGACTCAAATCGCTCTAAATATTTATGATGTGTTGAGCTTTTGGACTCACGCCGAGCGATTAAATTGTATAATGGGTACTCAGACACGCCGATCAGGCTGCGTTGGTAATCAGCTGAGTTATGGCATTAGCTGAATATTGACTGCGCCCTGGCAACACGACGCAATATTTGTGCCGTTCGAACTTGGCTGCGTCATGTGATTGCTATGTCGCGCTCTCCATTAATCGGATCACTCCCGTTGAGTCAGACCGCCATCGCTGAGTCACGTATTTTTTGCATGTCCTGTAGGCACTGTCTGTCTGCCACGAGCCACAATTGCGCCTGTTGCGCACGTTGCTTGGATTTATTGTGTACCCCAATTACCGAGCCATAATTGTGCCTGTTGCGCTTATTACGAAGGCTTGCTATATTGTCGTAGCCCTGATGGCCGCACACGCGTTGACGCTAGATATGCTAGAGCTTGTACTCGCGTGGATTGTGGTGGGTTGTTCAAGGTCCTGAAGTCACATTATGTGCAACCTTTGTAAACAAATTTGTTTTCGGTCTATATTTTGTTTGATTGTGTTGTGTGGCATCGTATATTTATATATATCGCCAAGTGGCCATAACAACTATATTAAATCTGGGAAATTAAATCGAAATACAATGAAACATAGATAAGTTAAATCTCTGCTCTCTCCTCGTGCATAAAGTTTTACCCGAAGTAACCTGAAGAAATTCAATATTAATGCATGAAAGCCTTATTGGCACAGAAAACATCACAAATTGGGATTTTATTAGTAAGCAATAAGATCTTATCAGATGAATAAATGCTAGAATCTCTGTCATAAATTGCTTAACCAGATGTTGTGTCACACCCGGTTTTGGAAGGTAAACCGAATACGAACCATGTACGTGCCAGGATTAGAAACTCACGTACACAACGATTACATAATTGGACATCATCGCACAATGCTCGAAATAAATAGTGGAAAGGTACTTGATTACATCAAGATGTCCAAGACATCCAGAGAGTCTATTACATAACCATTGTTCAACATAATCATCAAAGTGCGGAAATACGAAACGCAGATGCTAAGCCTACACATGCAGCTCACTGGGGGTTTGCCACTAAGAACTAGAACTCGTCATATTCCTAGAACTCCTCGAAGTCATCCATGTTGCTAGCATCACCTCCAGAGCATTGAGTATAATGGGGACAACCTGGGGTGGGGTGGTTTGTAAAGCAAGAGTGAGTATACATCAACGTACTTAGCAAATGTCCCGTTTGGCTAAAGTGGACTAGCTGTATATGGAGTTGAGGTTAAGCAGTTGCTTTTTAGTTGGTTAAGTATTTATTACTATTAGTAGAGCCAAGTTTTAGTAATAAACCCAGTTATTACCCAGTAGTACCTCCTTAAAAGAGGAAATACCAAAGGTCAGATTTTATAACATCATTATTAACCATCATCATAAAAGTATCCAAAGTTCTTCTAATCAAAGAGGATCCCAAGGCTGCTCTTAACCGTGAGCTCGGCTGATATACCAGTTTTTAACACTCTGCAGAGGTTGTACACTTTACCCACAAGTCGTGATCCCTTTCCAGCCTAGGTTGTACAGACCCGATCTTCACTACCAAGGTGAATGGCCAGGGATACACTACGTAGCCTTTACAAAAACTCCCCTGGTGCCTAGTTGCTCGTTAGGTTTCGCCAGTCGTACAAACGCAGCACACCTCCCCAAGGTGGGTGACTAACAAAACCAAATCGAACGAACCTCTGCACCCCAACCTTGGCAGAGCGAGCACTACGCCCTGGCCCCCTATTGACGACCCTCCGGCAAAGCCAACTACACCTCCAGGTTCATCTAATTAATCAGCTAAGGGCGTCCCATTCCACCCTCATGGTTGTACTATTATCCCGGGTGGTCACTCCACGAATAGGTCCTTATGGAGAGGTACTCAGGAAAAAGGCCTGAGCCCCCTAAGGTATCACAAGATCATCCACATAATCAGGATAACAGTATCGTATCATAAATGTTCACATCATGTTCATTGATTAAGTTAAAGCAGTAGCAACATGCTAACCATGATAACCCCAAAAGGTAACAAGGATAAAGTAAATAGAAAGCTAGTCAATCCTTAGGTTTAAGTAATGTAATGCGAGACAATGAATCATAAAGTATGTAGGACATAATAGGTAAGAGGACACTTGCCTTCACCAGGTTGTTGCTCAGGAAGGTCTCCAACAACACACTCAGGAACCTCGGACTGCTCGTTGTCTAAATAAAGCGAGCATGCATTCAATACATTTGGAAAGTACAAATGAACAACACACCAAACATGTACAAACATAGGAATACATCTTAAAAGACACAATACTACATAAGGGATAATGGATTCAAAGTATAACATGAACTATAACATACATTTACTTTATCTAAAAATAGATTGTTATTTCCCCTAAGTGTTACTTAAAAGTACATAATCATAGTTCAACTTATTTTATTGTGACCTAAAATTTAGAACAGGGGTAAACTCATGTAATACACATTATTAATCTCACAAGCTTAAACATGTTTAAATCTCTAAGGTTCTCCTTTTATTTATTTTGTTAAATAAATAAAAATACATCTACATCAGTTCATATTCAATCCTAAAAATTAGAATGTGCAGACAGTAAGTGAAACCAATTTATTTAAACAGAGAATAATTCTATGAACATTTTGTAATTTGAATCACTAAATTTGGAGTTCATATGCATAAGTTATGAAATAAACAAGTTTGGGAACTCAAAATATGAAATTAGGTCTAATTCTGTGAATATTTAAAAGTCCAGGGCAAAATCTGCAAGATTACAGGGGCCTGCGCGCGAAAACCAGAGATGGCTGGTTGATTTTCAATAAACCGAGGGTCTCTTTAAGAAAAGTACCGCGCGAAGGGGTATCGGGTGAATCTAACCGTCATATCTAAAACCAACGGCTGAGATTAGATCTGCGGCCGAGGGCGCGCGCGCGAGCGGGCA
Organism: Zea mays; assembly: GCF_902167145.1. Taxonomy (NCBI): domain Eukaryota; kingdom Viridiplantae; phylum Streptophyta; class Magnoliopsida; order Poales; family Poaceae; genus Zea; species Zea mays. The sequence continues at coordinate 56,051,196 of NC_050096.1, read as the reverse complement.
AGCACTGACAGGCGGGCCAGGGAGTGTCAGCGACAGAGGAAGAGAGCGCGCTGACCGAGCGGGCCCAGCGCCAGAAGGCTTGGGCGCTGATAGGCGGGCCTGGGTGTCAGGCGCGCGTGCGCGAAGCGTTATCCGTGATCTGAGTCGTGCGATCTGAATCGGATGGAGGGGATCAGATCAGGGGGACGGATGGCCGCGGGCGGCGCTATTCCTCTCCGTGGCGGTGGGGTTGCCGGATGTCGGCGTTTCGACCCCGGGGGGTCCCTGGACCGACGAGTAAACTGTCGCCGCGTGCCCCAGCCCAGATAGGTCGGCGCGAGACGGAGCACGAAGGGGGGAAGCTAGAGGGAGACAGGTGTAAAAAGGGGAACCCGCGGCCTTCGTGTTGTCCCGCGCCCAGGTCGGGTGCGCTTGCAGTAGGGGGTTACAAGCGTCCGCGTGGAGGGAGCGAGAGGCGTGCACGCGCCGTCCCGTCCTCTTCCGCGCGGCTAACCTCTTCGTAAGAGAGCCCTGGGCCTTCCTTTTATAGGCGTAAGGATAGGGTCCAGGTGTACAATGGGAGTGTAGCATGTGCTAACGTGTCTAGCAGAGAGGAGCTAGCGCCCTAAGTACATGCCGTCGTGGCAGCTAGAGAGGTTTTGGCACCCTGTTCATGTGATGTCGTGGCCGTCAGAGGAGCGTTGGAGCCTTGCGGAAGGACAGCTGTCGGGGCTGTCGAGTCCTTGCTGACGTCTCCTTGCTTCCGTAAGGGGCTGAGAGCCGCCGTCGTCATGGAGCATGCGGGGCGCCATCATTATTTGTTTACCGGGGCGAGCCAGATGGGACGCCGATCTTGTTCCCAGTAGCCTGAGCTAGCTAGGGGTAGGGTAATGATGGCCCCTCCTGTGACGTGGTCGGTCCGAGCCCTGGGTCGGGCGAGGCGGAGGATCCTCCGAGGTCGGGGTCGAGTCTGTCTTCCGAGGTCGAGGTCGAGTCCGAGCCCCGGGTCGAGCGAGGCAGAGACCGTCGTCTGGGGCCGAGGCCGAGTCCGAGCCCTGGGGTCGGGCCAGGCGGAGTTCATCGTCTTCCGGGGCCGAGCCCGAGTCCGAGCCCTGGGGTCGGGCGAGGCGGAGTTCATTGTCTTCCGGGGTCGAGCCCGAGTCCAAGCCCTGGGGTCGGGCGAGGCGGAGTTCGTCGTCTTCCGGGGCCGAGCCCGAGTCCGAGCCCTGGGGTCGGGCGAGGCGGAGTTCGTCGTCTTCCGGGGTCGAGGCCGAGTCCGAGCCCTGGGGTCGGGCGAGGCGGAGTTCGTCGTCTTCCGGGGCCAAGCCCGAGTCCGAGCCCTGGGGTCGGGCGAGGCGGAGCTTCCTATGGCGCCCGAGGCCGGACTTGGCTGCTATCAGCCTCACTCTGTCGAGCGGCACAGCAGTCGGAGCGATGCATGCGACGTTGTCTTCTTGTCAGGTCGGTTAGTGGAGCGGCGAAGTGACTGCGGTCACTTTGGCTCTGTCGACTGATGAGCGCGCGTCAGGATAAGGTGTCAGGCCATCCTTGCATTAAATGCTCCTACGATACGGTCGGTCGGCGTGGCTATCTGGCCAAGGTTGCTTCTTGGCGAAGACTGGGCCTCGGGCGAGCCGAAGGTGTGTCCGTTGCCTGAGGGGCCCTCGGGCAAGACGTAAATCCTCCGGGGTCGACTGCCCTTGCCCGAGGCTGGGCTCCGGCGAGGCGAGATCGTGTCCCTTGAGTGGACCGAGCCTTGAATTAATCGCACCCATCAGGCCTTTGCAGCTTTGTGCTGATGGGGGGTTACCAGCTGAGATTAGGAGTCTTGGGGGTACCCCTAATTATGGTCCCCGACACCGGAGTTGGGTTGCACGAGCTAGGGTGGCTCCGGGGTCGCCGGAGTTGGGCAGAGAGGGAGAGAACACCACGACAAACTCAATTGCAGAAAAGAGGCCATGAATCCACGGGCAGAGAGGGGAGAACGATGGTGAGAAGGTCTCAGGTGGGCCAGAGTAACTCCGGTGAGGCATTCCGGCCACGGGGATGGGGCTTATGGCGCGCTAAGGCCTAGGCTAGCTTCAGCAGAGGCAGGGGTGACACAGGGACCTACTTCGGGGAACTAGACCGGGCTAAATCGGCCGGCCACCACGCGAGCACGGCGGTCTGCCGCGGCCGAGCACCGGCGAAGGCGAAATTAGCCAAGCACAGGGCGCAATAGGAGAAATTGGGCACGGGGACAGGTGTCTCACCTCGGGGCAGAGCTCAGGGAGGCTTGGAGCGGTCTCCGACGAGCTGGATAAATGGGAACGCGGGCGCGGGTCTTCGGCGGCGGCTGGCGGCGTGGGCAAAGCGCGAGAGAGGGTGAAGGTGTGCGAAATGAGGCGAGGGGTGTGCGCGAGGCACTGGCGGGGCTCTAAGAAAGGAGCTGGGCGCATGGGCGGGCGTCGTGGCCGAGAAATCCTGCAACATGCGCGAGTGCGCACGCGCCGGTCCACGACGAGCGCGGAGGGGACGGAACTGAGAGGGTAGGCCCACGGCGCAGAGAGAGAAGAAAGGGGCACACGGGGCAATGGCTCGACAACTGGCGATCTGGGCCCACGAGACAGAGAGAGAGAGGGAGCGCGCAGGGAAGAATACTTGCGCCGACAGATCGGCCCCACTGGGCAGTGAGCGAGAGGGAGAGGGCGCGCGCGAGGGAGAAGTGCCGCTGACAGGCGGGGTCCGCCTGTCAAACGGCGCGGGCGCGTGGCCTGGCTAGGCCGAGCTGGGCTAGCTAGGCTGCTGGGCTGCTTTCCTTTTTCCTTTTTCTCTGGATTTTCTAATTCCTTTTCCATTTCTTTTCTATAGGGTTTTCAAATCCAAATTCAAACTAGGTTTCAAATTCAAATAAATTCAAACATGTGCAACATTTCAAAGAATATTTTTTGCTCAGCATGATGCAACATGTCATGACCCATAATGTTTTGGCAAAAATAAATAATTAACCTCCACTAGTTTAAGCTATTACTAATCAAAAGAAAAAGAGAGAGAGAGAAAAAGACAATATAGAGATAGATAGAACCAGTGAGAAAAGAGTAACACATGATTTCGGGTGATAAATAGAAAGAAATTTTATACCCCCAAAATTAGGGTGTTACAGATCTATCCCCCTTAAAAGAATCTCGCCCTCGAGATTCAGGGCTGGCTAGAAAAGAGCTCAGGGTACTTGGCTTTCAAACCATCTTCTCTTTCCTAGGTTGCTTCTTCTTCTGAGTGGTGGCCCCATTTGACTTTGCACATCCTGATGGTACTTCTCTGAGTGACCCGATCTGGTGTCTCCAGAATTTGGGTTGGGTTCTCAATATAAGTCAGATATTCTTGAACTTAAAGATCCTCTACTGGCAACTGCTATTCTAGCACTCTCAAGCATTTCTTCAACTAAGACACGTGAAACACATCATGCACTACGGACAGGTTCTCTGGTAAGCTGAGTTGATAAGCCACTTCTCCACGTCTGGCTTGAATCTGATACGGTCCAATATAACGAGGTGCTAGCTTGCCCTTGACTCCAAACCTTTTGGTTCCTCTGATGGGTGACACCTTTAAGTAGACAAAGTCTCCCACTTCAAAACTGAGTTCCCTTCTTCTGGTGTCAGCATAGTTTCGTTGTCTCGACTGCGCTGCCTTCAAATTCTCTCGGACCATTCTGATGTTCTCTTCAGCTTCAAGCAGAATATCTGGACCGAACACCTGTCTTTCACCAGGTTGGTCCCAATGCAATGGAGTTCTGCAATTCCTCCCATAGAGCACTTCGAATGGTGACATCTTCAAATTGGCTTGGTAGCTTTTGTTGTAATAGAATTCCGCATATGGTAATCTCTTGTCCCAACCTATCTTGTCTTGCAAGGCACAAGCCCTCAACATATCCTCCAGAATCTGATTGGTTATCTCTGTTTGACCATCTGTCTGCGGGTGATAAGCTGAACTGAACTTTAAGTGTGTGCCCAAAGCTTCATGCAACTGCTGCCAAAATGAGAGGTGAACTGGGCGCCTCTATCTGATACTATCTTCTTCGGAACGCCATACAAGCACACAATCCGAGCCATATATAGTTCGGCTAACACCACACTGTTGTAGGTGGTCTTGACTGGTATGAAATGGGCCACCTTTGTCAAACGGTTCACTACTACCCAGATGGAGTCATAACCAGTATGAGTGCGAGGCAAACCGACTATGAAATCCATTCTGATCTCATCCCATTTCCACTGAGGAATCTGCAACAGTTGCAACAAACCTACAGGTCTCTGATGTTCTGCTTTAATCCTCTAACAACTGTCACATATAGCCACATACTCTACTATCTCCCTTTTCATACCGTACCACCAGAATCTTTTCTTCAGGTCTTGGTACATCTTCTCACTACCAGGGTGTATAGAGTATGTTGTCTCATGAGCTTCCTTGAGAATCAGTGCCTAGATCGATTTGATATCGGGAACACACAATTTGTCCTTGAACCTTACCACTCCTTCTGCATCTTCACGGAAATCCTTGCCTTTTCCATCTATGATCAGCTGCTGGATCTCGTTGATCTTCTCATCATCCTTCTGACCTTTCCTGATGTCTTGCTCTAATGTGGGTTCCAACTCGATTGTCACTCCTTGAGTGTTGTTCAGAAATCTGAGACTCAACCTATCGAACTCCTTCGCTAGCTCATATGGCATCGGGTAAGCGACCAACATATTAACTTGACTCTTTCTACTCAGAGCATCTGCAACCACATTTGCTTTGCCTGGGTGATAATGAATCTCCAGCTCATAATCTTTGATCAACTCTAGCCATCTTTGATGCCTCATGTTTAACTCTGACTAAGTGAATATGCATTTGAGGCTCTTATGGTCTGTGTAGATATCACACTTCTGCCCATAAAGATAATGCCTCCAGGTCTTCAATGCATGAACCACGGCTGCTAATTCCAGATCATGAGTAGGATAATTCTTCTCATGAATCTTCAACTGTCGGGATGAGTATGCCACTACTCTCCCTTCCTGCATTAACACACATCCCAGTCCGGTGTAAGAAGCATCACAATACACTGAGAATGGCTTATGAACATCTGGCAGAATCAGTACTGGTGTCGTTGTCAACTTCTCCTTCAATGTCTCAAAGGACTTCTGGCATGCTGGGGTCCACTTGAACTCAACCTTCTTTGCCAACAAAGTTGTCATTGGCCTAGCAATCTTGGAGAAACCTTCAATGAAACGCCAATAATAACCAACCATTCCGATGAAACTCTTGATTCCTCGAACATCTTTTGGTGCTTTCCAGTCCAAGATAGTTGTTACCTTCTTCGGATCTACAACCAATCCTTCTCGGTTTATAATGTGACCCAAGAATAGGACTTCACTGATCCAGAACTCGCACTTGCTAAGCTTGGCATACAGCTAACAATCTTGTAGCCTCTGAAGTACTTTCCTCAAATGCTCCTCATGCTCTTGCTCATTCTGGGAATATATGAGAATGTCATCAATAAACACTACTACGAACTTGTCGAGGTAATCCATGAACATACTATTCATAAAGTACATGAAGTAAGCTGGCGCATTCGTCAAACCGAATGACATGACCGTGAACTCATATAGTCCATACTTGGTAATGAATGTTGTCTTCGGTATATCCGAAGGTCGGATTCTGAGCTGATGGTAGCCTGACCTTAGATCTATCTTCGAGAACACACTGGCTCCTCTCAACTGATCAAATAAATCTTCAATTCTAGGCAGGGGGTACTTGTTCTTGGTAGTAACTTCATTCAAAGATCTGTAGTCAATGCACATCCTCTTTGTTACATCCTTCTTCTCCACAAATAGCACTGGGGCTGCCCAAGGTGAGGTACTCGGTCTGATATAACCTTTCTCTAACAACTCATCAATTTGCTTCTTGAGTTCCACCAACTCTGGTCCGGACACACGATAAGCTCTCTTGGAAATAGGGGCGGTGCCTGGTATAAGCTCTATGGCAAATTCAACCTTCCTTTCTGGTGGCATACCTGGTAACTCCTCGGGAAACACATCTAGGAATTCTGACACTACACTGATAGCCTCTAACGGTTTAATCTCCTCTATACGGGCGGTGACTTGGTGACAACTCCCTATCCTTGGTCCTGACAAGACCATCTCTACTAACACTTCTTCTCGTGATAGGGATACTAACTTCATTGTTCTCTTATCACAACTAAGACTGGCTTGATACTTGGTTAGCCAATTCATCCCTAGGATGACATCTATAGTTGTATCCTAGTTACCCATAACTATTAAATCAGCGGGGAACTCTATCCCCCTTATTTGAACCTTTGCACTAGGGCAAAATCTATCAGTTTGGGTCCTTCCACCAACTGAACTAACTCTCATGGGTGGTTACATGGGTGCTACTGGTATATTATGTGATTCTACCCATGATGCAGTCACAAAGGAATGTGTTGCTCCAGTATCAAATAAGACATTTGCAGAATGGTACTCGACTGAAAACGTACCTAGTGCCACTCCTGGAGTTTCCTGGACCGTGTCGGCCTCCAAGTTGTTCACCTTTCCATACTGGGCACGAGGTTGCCCATGGTTGTTGCCTCCTTGCTGCATTGCATGCTGTCTGACTGGGGCATTAGGAGCTAGCTGCTGCTGAGCTGCTTTCTTTAGGCAATGATTCGCCCAATGGCCTTATTCCCCACAGTGGAAACATGCACGACTTCCTCCTTGCGCTGGCACTGCTTGGTTGCTCTGGTTGGTTGTTGGGGCAGAAAGACGGGTTGTTTGGTTGCTCTGACACTGGTATTGATTTCCTCCTTGCTGGTTGTTCTGACGGTACTGCCGCTGCTGAGGAACTGCCTCTGATATTGCTGCTGCTAGTTCTGACGCTAATGCTGGTGCTGGTGACCTTGCTTGAATTGCTGAGGTGGGTTGCCTGAGTAGCGAGGACGGCTGCTACTCCCAACCTGAGGTCCACCAATCTTGTGTTTCCTGTCCTCCATCTCCAGACGCTTCCTTTCTGTCATGATTGCTCTGTCTATCAGATGCTGGAAGGTAGGGAAGGTGTGGTTCATCAGCTGATAGTGGAGGGGATCAACCAATCCTCTCAAGAAGCGGTACTGCCTCTTGGCATCCGTGTTGACATCCTCTGGGGCATAACGCGACAGTTGCAGAAACTTGTCCCTGTACTCGCTGACGGATAGGGGACCTTGCTTTAGGGCGAGAAATTCCTCCTTCCTCACTATCATCAGTCCCTCGGACACATGGTAGCGACGGAAGTTATCGTTGAACTCCTCCCAAGTGATAGCTTCAGGGTTGGCATGGGTGGCGAGGTAAGACTCCCACCAAGACTGTGCTGCTCCCCTCAGCTGTCGGGGACTGTACAACACCTTCTCACGATCGTTGCACTAGGCAATGTGCAACTCACGCTCCACAGTACGCAGCCAATCGTCCATGGGATCAGCAGAATGGGCAAAAATAGGGGATGACCCCTCATGAACTCTGCCTGCTTGTCTCTAGGCACTTGTGGCATCTGGACTTGCACTGGAGGCTGAGGCGGTGGTGGTTGTTGCTGCACTTGTTGCATGGCTGCTAAGGTCTAACCAATTGCCTGGACTGCTTGGGTCTGCATCAAGAACATTTGCTCAATGGTCATCGGTGGTGGTGGTGGGAAATGCTGTTGCGGGGCTGCCTCCTCTTGTGGTGCGTGCTGTTCAGGCTAAGCATGCCTCGCACCTCTGCGCCTGTTCTCAGACATCTGTAGAAATCACACACATGTATCAAATCTGGCTCTGTAGTCTTTCAGCATAAGAAAAGATGTATAGAAAATCCTCATAGCACTGAACAAATGACCATCTTCACTGACAGCTTCTCAGATAAAGAGGAAAGTGGAAATAAATGGATTACCCAACTAAATAACTGACTTTATTAATAACTACACCAAGTTACAGGGGATACCCACACCTTGGTGACAATCGTTACAAAGATCCAACTTCAGTACATGTCCATCACAACAAGCATCCAACATAAGATAAGAAAACTAACTCTAACTAAGACAGAATAGACTAAGACATTGAACTAAGCATTATTAGAGACTCCGACTCTGTCGATCTAGGGATCCAAATCTATCCGGGTCCTGCAGCCTGGGGTACCATAGTCGAAGCGACCACGGGACGGTGAACGGTAAGGGTGCTGAATCTCGACAGGGGCGGGAGAACCACCATCCAGATAGTGGCGTGCTGCGCACTCGGTACGCAATTCCGCAACCTCCGCCCGAACCTTGCCTAACTCATCAAGGGCGTGGTCCAACTCTGTGTTGAGCACGACAACCAAGTTGACCATGCTGTTCAGCCTGGGATCGCCCTCACCAACTAGCGAGGCAATCACACCTCCGGCACTGCCGGTCGAACGACGAGGGTAGTACTTTAAGTCGAGAGCATCAGCTACCCCGCTGAACAATGAGCAATACTGAGAAAGTACCCGTCATGCTGCATCTTGCATGGCTGCCTTGACAGTATCCCTCTCAGTAATAGAATAGTGCTATGAGAAGGCTTTTGCACCCCAGAGATCATCGTCTAGACGGCGCACCAAGCAAGTAGCCTTCCACTGGTCTAGGTATAGCCCGCGATGATGCTGGTAGACTACACAACGGTACTCGATAGACCATGTGTGTCGGTCGAAGGCCCGATGCAACAGGGTATCGAGAGCGTCGTGGAAGTGACACCCGCGAGCAGCGTCACGAGTGATGGGTCTAGCGATCCATCCCTCTGGCTCCGGCTCCTCTGAGAGCTCTGTGCCGTGGCTCGAACTGCCACCGACATCGTCGTCGTCTCCGGCTCCGTTAGGGTCTCCTCCAGCAGTTGGGATGCCCTATGGTGGTGCAGGGGGCATCTCTAGCTGAGGTGCAGGGGAAGGCGGCCTCTCAGACTCCACATCCCACTGAGGCGAGGGGGAACAGTCCTGCTGCTCTTGCTCCTGGCGTCGGTGCTCCTGCTCCTCGTGCAGGCAACGATGCAGTCTCTCCATGTGACTGGACTGACCTGTCACCGTGCGACGCAGTGGACACTCCGCCAGGCGAGAAGGCAAAAAGGGGATCACAGACTTACGTGCAGTGCACCTAAGACGAGCCATCTACAGAAGACATCGTAAGCACAAGAGTAAGAGTAGAACTATTAGACCAGAAAGTAAACAGAAAGAAAAGTGAGACAAAACTTTTGAGATAAGTAAATAACATAGAGTTGGTCAAGATGACCAACTTTTGAAAAGACTCTAAGGTCAAGGTAAGAGTAAGGGTCTATAGTCCTTAGGGAGACCATTCTAGTCTAGGTTAACGGTCCTACAGTTAGCAAGGCTTTGATACCACTTATGTCACACTCGGTTTTGGAAGGTAAACCGAATGTGGACCATGTACGTGCCAGGATCAGAAACTCACGTACACAGCGATTACATAATTGGACATCATCACACAATGCTCGAAATAAATAGCAGAAATGTACTTGATTACATCAAGATGTCCAAGACATCCACAGAGTCTATTACATAACCATTGTTCAACATAATTATCAAAGTGCAGAAATACGAAACATAGATGCTAAGCCTACACAGGTAGCTGACTAGGGGTTTGACACTAAGAAAGAGCTAGAACTCATCATATTCCTGGAACTCCTCGAAGTCATCCATGTTGCCACCATCACCTCCTGAGCATTGAGTACAATGGGGACAACCTAGGGTGGGGTGGTTTGTAAAGCAAGGGTGAGTACACATCAACGTACTCAGCAAATGTCTCGTTTGGCTAAAGTGGACTAGTTATATATGGAGTTGAGGTTAAGCAGTTGCTTTTAGTTAGTCAAGTATTTATTACTATTAGTAGAGCCAAGTTTTAGTAATAAACCCAGTTATTACCCAGTAGTACCTCCTCAAAAGAGGAAATACCAGAGGTCAGATTTTATAACATCATTATTAACCATCATCATAAAAGTATCCAAAGTTCTTCTAATCAAAGAGGATCCCAAGGCTGCTCTTAACCATGAGCTCGGCTGATATACCAGTTTTTAACACTTTGCAGAGGTTGTACACTTTACCCATAAGTCGTGATCCCTTTTCAGCCTGGGTTGTACAGACCCGATCTTCACTACCAAGGTGAATGGCCAGGGATACACTACGTAGCCTTTACAAAGACTCCCCTGGTGCCTAGTTGCTCGTTAGGTTTCGCCAGTCGTACAAATGTAGTACACCTCCCCAAGGTGGGTGACTAACAAAACCAAATCGAAAGAACCTCTACACCCCAACCTTGGCAGAGCGAGCACTACGCCCTGACCCCCATTGACGGCTCTCCGGCAAAGCCAACTACACCCCTAGGTTCATCTAATTAATTAGCTAAGGGCGCCCCATTCCACCCTCATGGTTGTACTGTTATCCCGGGTGGTCACTCCACGAATAGGTCCTTACGGAGAGGTACTCAGGAAAAAGGCCTGAGCCCCCTAAGGTATCACAAGATCATCCACATAATCAGGATAACAATATCGTATCATAAATGTTCACATCATGTTCATTGATTAAATTAAAGCAGTAGCAACATGCTAACCATGATAACCCCAAAAGGGAAACAAGGATAAAGTAAATAGAAAGCTAGTCAATCCTTAGGTTTAAGTAATGTAATGCGAGACAGTGAATCATAAAAGTATGTAGGACATAATAGGTCAGAGGACACTTGTCTTCACTAGGTTGTTGCTCAGGAAGGTCTCCAACAACACACTCAGGAACCTCGGACTGCTCGTTGTCTAAATAAAGCGAGCATGCATTCAATACATTTGGAAAGTACAAATGAACAACACACCAAACATGTACAAACATAGGAATACATCTTAAAAGACACAATACTACATAAGGGATAATGGATTCAAAGTATAACATGAACTATAACATACATTTACTTTATCTGAAAATAGATTGTTATTTCCCCTAAGTGTTACTTAAAAGTACATAATCATAGTTCAGCTTATTTTATTGTGACCTAAAATTTAGAACAAAGGTAAACTCATGTAATACACATTATTAATCTCACAAGCTTAAACATGTTTAAATCTCTAAGGTTCTCCTTTTATTTATTTTGTTAAATAAATAAAAATACATCTACATCATTTCATATTCAGTCCTAAAAATTAGAATGTGCAGACAGTAATTGAAACCATTTTATTTAAACAGAGAATAATTCTATGAACATTTTGTAATTTGAATCACTAAATTTGGAGTTCATATGCAAAAGTTTTGAAATAAACAAGTTTGGGAATTCAAAATATGAAATTAGGTCTAATTCTGTGAATATTTAAAAGTCCAGGGCTAAATCTGCAAGATTACAGGGGCCTGCGCGCGAAAACCAGGAACGACGAGTTGATTTTCAATAAACCGAGGGTCTCTTTAAGAAAACTACCGCGCGAAGGGGTATCAGGTGAATCTAACCGTCAGATCTAAAACCAACGACTGAGATTAGATCTGCGGCCGAGGGTGCGCGCGCGCGAGCGGGAGAGCGCTGACAGGCGGGCTAGGGAGTGTCAGCGACAAAGGAAGAGAGCGCGCTGACCGAGCGGGCCCAGCGCCAGAATGCTTGGGCGCTGACAGGCGGGCCAGGGTGTCAGGCGCGCGTGCGTGAAGCGTTATCTGTGATCTGAGCCGTGTGATCTAAATCGGACGGAGGGGATCAGACCAGGGGGGACGGACGGCTGCGGGCGGCGCTGTTCCTCTCCGCGGCGGTGGGGTCGCCGGAGTTGGGCTGGCACGAGCTAGGGTGGCTCCTGGGTCGCCGGAGTTGGGCAGAGAGGGAGAGAACGCCACGACGAACTTAATGGCGAGGAAGAGGCTATGAGTCCATGGGCAGAGATGGGAGAACGGCAGTGAGAAGGTCTCGAGCGGGTTGGAGTAACTCCGGTGAGGCATTCCCGCCATGGGGAGGGGGCTTAAGGCGCGCTAAGGCCTGGGCTAGCTTCAGCAGAGGCAGGGGTGACACAAGGACCTAATCCGAGGAACTAGACCGGGCTAAATCGGCCGGCCACCGCGCGAGCACGACGGTCCGCCGCGGTCAAGCAACGGTGAAGGCGAAATTGGCCGAGCACAGGGCACAATAGGAAAATTTGGGCATGGGGACGGGTGTATCACCTCGGGGCGAAGCTCGGGGAGGCTTAGAGCGGTCTCCAGCGAGCTGGATGGCTGGGAACGCGGGCGCGGGTCTCCGGCAGCGGCGGCGTGGGCAGAGCGCGAGAGAGGGTGAAGGTGTGCGAAATGAGGCAAGGGGTGTGTGTGGGGCACTGGCGGGGCTCTAAGAAGGGAGATGGGTGCGTGGGCGGGCGTCGTGGCCAAGAAATCCGGCGACGTGCGCGAGTGCGCACGCGCCGGTCCACGGCGAGCGTGGAGGGGGCGAAACTGACAGGGCAAGCCCACGGCGCAGAGAGAGAAGAAAGGGGTACGCTGGGCAACGGCTCGGCAAGTGGCGATCTGGGCCCATGATACAGAGAGAGAGGGAGCGCGCGGGGAAGAAAACTGGCGCCGACAGATCGGTCCCACTGGGCAGCGAGCGAGAGAGGGACGGCGCGCGCGAGGGAGAACTGCCGCTGACAGGCGGGGTCCGCCTTTCAGAAGCGTGGGCGCACGGGCGGGCGGCCTGGCTGGGCCGAGCTGGGCCGGCTAGGCTGCTGGGCTGCTTTCCTTTTTCCTTTTTCTCTGGATTTTCTAATTCCTTTTCCATTTATTTTCTATAGGGTTTTCAAATCCAAATTCAAACTAGGTTTCAAATTCAAATAAATTCAAACATGTGCAACACTTGTGAGAGAAGAGTAACACATGATTTTGGGTGATAAATAGAAAGAAATTTTATACCCCCAAAATCAGGATGTTACATGTTGGCACATTGCTATTTGTCGTTGAACGACATGAAGCGAACTTTGAGATAAATGGCTAGTAGCTTAGCAACACGAAGTTGCGAGTACATCGAAAGGTAATTCTGAGAATGTTTTCACAATGTTTGTGTGAAAAACCATTGTGTGTTCCCGTCGAACCACTTTACTCGTCGTATCTAGGACCTCTATGCTTGTGTTGCATACATCTCTCAGAATTGTAAATACTTATAGTCATTGAATTGACTTGGGATAGTCCTTTAACTGGTATGGTATACAGTAAGATAAATGGTAAAGGTCAATACTGAATGGAAATAAAATTGGGGTTTATGTAGCAGAACTACATTGGATTTCACCCCTTGACATGCTTACCATAATCTATATATGATCTACCAGAAGTAAGAAGAGTAGAAAAATAGCCATGAAATACCACATCAACACAGAGCTTGAAGCTAAATTAGGCATTAATATGTCCTTGGTCCTTGGCACCAGAAGAGCCATAAGTCTTGACCACGAGATTGTAAGTGGTGATAATTTGTGATAAAAAATATAAAGATCTTATGGAGACCTGTTGCATTCTCCCTAGTCATGATGACTCCTTCGTATGAGAGCAGTATTATCTGTTGTTGAAGACGAATCCTAGGTGGACACCAGTCCTATTTCATTCTTGCCAAGCAGTTATCATCATTTGCTTCATCAAAAGTGAAAGGGAAATGTGCCCTTGGGCCATTTCTAAGTATTTTGGTGATTAAGTGTCCAACACAAGTGCCTAAGTGTTAAATTGTGCCAAGGACTCAAGAAGTGCAAATCAAGATTAAAGGTATGTTTCTAGACTTAGTACATTGTTTTGAAGACTAATGTATTGTGTCTAAGTGCTAGAAACAGGAGAAACAATTTTGGAGAAGTTGGCTGTGAACAGCCAAAAGGCTGCTCGGTCTGGGTGCACCGGACTGTCCGGTGCTGCACTGGACAGTGTCCGGTGCGCCAGGCTGGCGTCTGTCAACTGGCTGCTCTCGGGACTTCGACGGCGGTGTACGACTATAAATCACCGGACTGTCCGGTGGTGCACCGGACCGTCCGGTGAGCCAACAGTCGGCCGGGCCAACGGTCGGTCGTGTAATCCGCGCGCGACGCGTGGCAGAGCCAACGGTCAGAAGGGGCACCGGACTGTCCGGTGTGCATCGGACAGTGTCCGGTGTGCACCGGACAGTGTCCGGTGCGCCAACGGCTCTGAATCTCCAACGGTCGGCTTCGCCAAAGAAGGAAAGAAATCCGCACCGGACAGTGTCCGGTGGTGCACCGGACTGTCCGGTGCGCCAGGCGACAGAAGGCAAGAATTGCCTTCCTAGAATACTCTCAACGGCTCCTAGCTGCCTTGGGGCTATAAAAGGGACCCCTAGGCGCATGGAGGATAACACAAGCATTCTCTAAGCATTCCTAAGCACCAAGACTCCAATTCCGCGCATTCGATTCTTTGTGATAGCAACTAGAGCTCCATTTGAGTAGAGAACTCTTTGAGTTGTGTTGAGAGCTCGTGTTGTGACTTGTGTGCGTGTTGTGCTCTGATTTTGTGTCTTGTGTGCGTTGCTCATCCCATCCTTACTTCTGTGATTCTTTGTGAACATCAAAGTGTAAGGGCGAGAGGCTCCAAGTTGTGGATATTCCTCGCAAGCGGGATATAGTAAAAAGCAAAACACCGTGGTATTCAAGTGGGTCTTTGGACCGCTTGAGAGGGGTTGATTGCAACCCTCGTCCGTTGGGACGCCACAACGTTGAGTAGGCAAGTGTTGAACTTGGCCGAACCACGGGATAAACCACTGTGTCTATCTGTGTTGATCTTCTTGTGGGTATCGTGTCTTGCAAGAACTCGTCTCTAGCCACTTGGCTTTATTGTGCTAACTCTTAACCAAGTTTTGTGGCATTAAAGGTCAAGTTTTTACAGGATCACCTATTCACCCCCCCCTCTAGGTGCTCTCAATTGGTATCAGAGTCGTTCTCTTCAAGAAAGGGACTAATCGCCCGAAGAGATGGATCCTAAGGGCAAGGGGATGGTGGTCAATGATAAGGAGAAGGAGTCCTTCGTCAATGATCCAAAGGATGACAAGCCTACTGACTCAGGCTCGGGCCACAAAAGAAAAGACGGGAGGAAGAAGAAAACAAGGCGCATCAAGGAGATAGTCTACTACGACAGCGACGAATCTTCCTCTTCCCAAAAGGACGACGACAACAACTACGAGAAAAAGAAGACGGTTAATTCAAACTTTTCCTTTGATTATTCTCGTATTCCGCAAAGTTCCAATGCTCATTTGCTTTCCATTCCCCTCGGTAACCCCCCCTTTGATGGAGAGGACTACGGATTTTGGAGTCACAAAATGCGTAGCCACTTGTTCTCTCTCCATCCATATGGAAGATAGTAGAAAATGGAATGCACTTTGATAGTACGGATAGTCCCATGTTCATTAATGAGCAAATTCACAAAAATGCACAAGCTACTACTGTTCTTCTAGCTTCATTGTGCAGGGATGAATACCATAAGGTGAGCGGCTTGGATAATGCCAAGCAGATTTGGGACACCCTCAAAATCTCACATGAGGGGAATGACGTCACCATGCTCACCAAGATGGAGTTGGTGGAGGGCGAACTTGGGAGATTCGCAATGATCAGGTGCGAGGAACCAACCCAAACGTACAACCGGCTCAAGACCCTCGTTAACAAAATAAGGAGCTATGGAAGCACGCGATGGACGGACCACGACGTCGTCCGCCTAATGCTAAGGTCTTTTACTATCCTTGATCCACATCTTGTGAACAATATTCGTGAGAATCCTAGGTACACCAAGATGACGCCCGAGGAGATACTTGGAAAGTTTGTAAGCGGGCGAATGATGATCAAGGAGGCAAGATACATCGATGATGCATTGAATGGCCCAATCCACGAGCCTCAAACCGTGGCTCTCAAAGCAACAAGGAGCAAGGAGGCTCTACCTAGCAAGGTGGCGCAAGTTGAGGTGGCCGGGCTTAATGAGGAAGAAATGGCCCTCATAATCAAGCGGTTCAAAACGGTGCTAAAGGGACGCAAGGAGCACCCCAACAAGAACAAGACGAAGGGGAAGCGCTCCTACTTCAAATGTGGTAAGATTGGTCATTTTATCGCTAATTGTCCCGATAATAATAGTGACCAGGAACAAGATAAGAAGAGGGAAAAGAAGAAGGCTTACAAGAAGGCTAAGGGCGAGGCACACCTCTGCAAGGAGTGGGACTCGGATTGCTCGTCGTCTGACTCCGACAACGAAGGACTCGCTGCATCGGCCTTCAACAAATCATCACTCTTCCCCAACGAGCGTCACACATGCCTTATGGCGAAGGAGAAGAAGGTATGTACTCGAAACAATGCCACTTATGCTTCTTCAAGTGATGATGAGTCTAGTGATGATGATGAAATAGACTACTATATTTTATTCAAAGGTTTAGATAGAAATAAAATTGATAAGATCAATGAATTGATTGATGCTTTGAATGATAAGAATAGATTGTTAGAAAAGCAAGAGGATCTTTTGTATGAAGAACATGATAAATTTGTAGAGGCACAAAAATCTCTTGCTTTAGAAGTTAAAAGGAATGAAATGCTTTCTTGTGAAATATCTACATGCCATGAGTCTATTTCTAACTTAAAGAGTATTAATGATGACTTGAATGCTAAGTTAGAAGTAGCAAATAGATCTAACTCTTGTGTAGAACATGTTGTGATTTGCAATAGGTGTAAAGATTTTAATGTTGATGCGTGTAGTGAACATCTAGTTTCCATTGCAAAACTAAATGGTGAAGTGGCTAGTCTTAATGCCCAACTTAAGACTAGCAAGGATGAATTTGACAAACTAAAATTTGCAAGGGATGCCTACACTATTGGTAGACACCCCTCAATTAAGGATGGGCTTGGCTTCAAGAGGGAAGCCAAGAACTTAACTAGTCATAAGGCTCCCATTCCCGCCAAGGAGAAAGGGAAGGCCTCTATAACTAATAGTTGTCAAAAGAACCATGCCTTCATGTACCATGGTAGGAAATTTTCTAGAAATGTTCATTATGATAGGAGTTGTAATGCTTACAATTCAAATGCAATGATTGCCTCAAGTTCTTCTATTATGCATAATAGTAATTTGACTAGAAAAAATGTTATGCCTAGAAGAAATGTTGTTCATGTTCCTAGGAAAGTAAACAATGAACCTTCTACAATTTATCATGCTTGCAATGCTTCCTTTGCAATTTGTAGAAAGGATAGAAAGGTAATTGCTAGGAAATTAGGGGCAAAATGCAAGGGAGATAAAACTTGCATTTGGGTCCCTAAGGATATTGTCACTAACCTTGTAGGACCCAACAAGAGTTGGGTACCTAAGACCCAAGCCTAAATTTGCCTTGCAGGTTTATGCATCCGGGGGATCAAGCTGGATTATCGACAGCGGATGCACAAACCACATGACGGGGGAGAAGAAGATGTTCACCTCCTACGTCAAAAACAAAGATTCCCAAGACTCAATCATATTCCGTGATGGGAATCAAGGCAAGGCGAAAGGGTTAGGAAAAATAGCTATTTCATCCGAGCACTCCATTTCCAATGTATTGTTAGTTGAGTCGCTTGGATATAACCTATTGTCTGTAAGTCAGCTTTGTAATATGGGATATAACTGCTTATTCACAAACGTAGATGTGTCTGTCTTTAGAAGGAGTGATGGTTCATTAGCTTTTAAGGGTGTATTAGACGGCAAACTCTACTTAGTTGATTTTGCAAAAGAGGAGGCCGGTCTAGATGCATGCTTAATTGCTAAGACTAGCATGGGCTGGATGTGGCATCACCGTTTAGCACATGTGGGGATGAAGAACCTTCACAAGCTTCTAAAGGGAGAACACGTGATAGGTCTAGCAAATGTTACTTTTGAAAAAGATAGACCTTGTGTAGCTTGTCAAGCAGGTAAACAGGTGGGAAGCTCTCATCATACCAAAAATGTGATGACTACATCAAGACCGTTGGAGTTACTTCATATGGACCTCTTCGGACCCGTCGCCTACCTAAGCTTAGGAGGAAGTAAGTATGGTCTTGTTATAGTTGATGATTTTTCCCGCTTCACTTGGGTATTCTTTTTGCAGGATAAATCTGAAACCCAAGGGACCCTCAAGCGCTTCCTTGTTGGAACTCTGCAAGTGCTCTGGAGCTCACACACTCAAGAACGGAGATACGGCGCCGAACGCCACCAGCGCACACACACTGAATCTTGTATTGCTTGCCCACACCCAAACAATGAGTACATGGTGGCCTTTTATAGCAGGGCAACGTGCAGCACGTACTCCACGTCCTAATCTACACCGCTCAAGCCGGCATGGTCTCCAGGCCACTACTCGCACTACGCACAAGACACGACCAACTGACCAGCTCACAACAGACTCCGCGCAATGCACGCAGAGCAACTACGGCCACTAGCCCACTACTACTGTTCGCATGCACACACAGGCTAACAACCCATGCACACACACGACGTGCACGCACACGACCAGCCACACGCACATACATGTGCTGGGTTTATTTCTAACATTCCTAAGGAGAGCTCAAAATGAGTTTGAGCTCAAGGTTAAGAAGATCAGGAGCGACAACGGGTCCGAGTTCAAGAACCTTCAAGTGGAGGAGTACCTTGAGGAGGAAGGAATCAAGCACGAGTTCTCTGCTCCCTACACACCACAACAAAATGGTGTGGTAGAGAGGAAGAACAGGACGCTCATTGACATGCCGAGAACAATGCTTGGAGAATTCAAGACACCCGAGCACTTTTGGTCGGAAGCCATGAACACGGCTTGCCACGCCATAAATCGGGTGTACCTTCATCGCCTCCTCAAGAAGACTTCTTATGAGCTTCTAACCGGTAACAAACCCAATGTGTCCTACTTTCGTGTATTTGGGAGCAAATGTTATATTCTAGTGAAGAAAGGTAGAAATTCTAAGTTTGCTCCCAAAGCTGTAGAAGGGTTTTTGTTAGGTTATGACTCAAATACAAAGGCGTATAGGGTCTTCAACAAATCATCGGGTTTGGTTGAAGTCTCTAGCGACGTTGTATTTGATGAGACTAATGGCTCTCCAAGAGAGCAAGTTGTTGATCTTGATGATGTAGATGAAGAAGACGTTCCAACGGCCGCAATACGCACCATGGCGATTGGAGATGTGCGGCCACAGGAACAAAAGGAGCAAGATCAACCTTCTTCCTCAACAATGGTGCATCCCCCAACTCAAGACGATGAACAGGTTCATCAAGGGGGAGCACAAGATGATCATGTAATGGAGGAAGAAGCACAACCGGCACCTCCAACTCAAGTTCGAGCGACGATTCAAAGGGATCATCCCGTCGACCAGATTTTGGGTGATATTAGCAAGGGAGTAACTACTCGCTCTAGATTAGTTAATTTTTGTGAGCATTACTCTTTTGTCTCTTCTATTGAGCTTTTCAGGGTAGAAGAGGCCTTGCTAGATCCAGACTGGGTATTGGCCATGCAGGAAGAGCTCAACAACTTCAAGAGAAATGAAGTTTGGACACTGGTGCCTCGTCCCAAGCAAAATGTTGTGGGAACCAAGTGGGTGTTCCGCAACAAACAAGACGAGCACGGGGTGGTGACAAGGAACAAGGCACGACTTGTGGCAAAAGGTTATGCCCAAGTCGCAGGTTTGGACTTTGAGGAGACTTTTGCTCCCGTGGCTAGGCTAGAGTCAATTCGCATATTGTTAGCCTATGCTACTCACCATTCTTTCAGGTTGTTCCAAATGGATGTGAAGAGCGCTTTTCTCAACGGGCCAATCAAGCAGGAGGTGTACGTGGAGCAACCCCCTGGCTTCGAGGATGAACGGTACCCCGACCACGTGTGTAAGCTCTTTAAGGCGCTCTATGGACTTAAGCAAGCCCCAAGAGCATGGTATGAATGCCTTAGAGACTTTTAAATTGCTAATGCTTTCAAGGTTGGGAAAGCCGATCCAACGTTATTCACTAAGACTTGTGATGGTGATCTTTTTGTGTGTCAAATTTAAGTCGATGACATAATATTTGGTTCTACTAACCAAAAGTCTTGTGAAGAGTTTAGCAGGGTGATGACTCAAAAGTTTGAGATGTCGATGATGGGCGAGTTAAGCTATTTCCTTGGGTTCCAAGTGAAGCAACTCAAGGATGGGACCTTCATCTCCCAAATGAAGTACACGCAAGACTTGATCAAGCGGTTTTGGATGAAGGACGCCAAGCCCGCAAAGACTCCAATGGGAACCGACGGACACACCGACCTCAACAAAGGAGGTAAGTCCGTTGATCAAAAGGCATACCGGTCTATGATAGGGTCCTTACTTATTTATGTGCTAGTAGACCGGATATTATGCTTAGCGTATGCATGTGTGCTAGATTTCAATCCGATCCAAGGGAGTGTCACTTAGTGGCCGTGAAGCGAATTCTTAGATATTTAGTTGCTACGCCTTGCTTCGGGATCTGGTATCCAAAGGGGTCTACCTTTGACTTGATTGGATATTCAGACTCCGACTATGCTGGATGTAAGGTTGATAGGAAGAGTACATCGGGGACGTGCCAATTCTTAGGAAGGTCCCTGGTGTCGTGGAGTTCTAAGAAACAAACTTTCGTTGCCCTATCCACCGCTGAGGCCGAGTATGTTGCCGCAGGACAGTGTTGCGCGCAACTACTTTGGATGAGGCAAACCCTCAGGGACTTTGGCTACAATCTGAGCAAAGTCCCACTCCTATGTGATAATGAGAGTTCTATCCGCATGGCGGATAATCCTGTTGAACACAGCCGCACAAAGCACATTGACATCCGGCATCACTTTTTGAGAGACCACCAGCAAAAGGGAGATATCGAAGTGTTTCATGTTAGCACCGAGAACCAGCTAGCCGATATCTTTACCAAGCCTCTAGATGAGTCGACCTTTTGCAAGCTGCGTAGTGAGCTAAATGTCTTAGATTCACGGAACCTGGATTGATTTATAGCATACATGTGTTTTATGCCTTGATCATGTTCCTTAATGCATTTTGTTGTTTATTTATGGTGCTCAAGTTGTACAAGCACTCCCCGGACCTCACAAGTCCATTTGCAAGTGATGCACATATTTAGGGGGAGATGTGCTACAACTTGACCCTTTGAGACTAACTGTGTGCTTGAGTTTGCTTAATTTAGTCTCAAAGGAGGTTTGAAAGGGAAAAGGTGGACTTGGACCATGCAAGACTTCCACTGCACTCCGATGAAAGAGTAACTGATTCCAAGTTCATCTTTGTACTCTTATTGCCCTTTTACTCTTAGTTGAAGATTTTGGTGAGGCAATGGGGATACAGGGCCAAGATTGATCCCATTTTGGTGCTTGATGCCAAAGGGGGAGAAAATAAGGCCAAAGCAACAAATGGATCAGCTACCACTTGAGAATTTTGAAAATAGTAGAATAGAGCTTTTGTTTTGTCAAAAGTCTCTTATTGTCTCTTTTGTCAAAAGTTGGCCTCTTGTGGGGAGAATGGGTGATTATGGGAAAAAGGGGGAGTTTTTTGAAATCTTTGATCAATTTCTCTTGGAACAACTCTCTTTATGTCTCAACAAGTGTGTTTGACTTAGAGATAGGAAATTGAGGTTGATTTGCAAAAACAAAACCAAGTGGTGGCAAAGAATGATCCAAATATGCCAAATTTGATTCAAAACAAATTTGAGTTTTCATTTGCATTGATGTTGCACTTCTTTTAGTTGCTTTTTATTGTGTTGGCATAAATCACCAAAAAGGGGGAGATTGAAAGGGAAATGTGCCCTTGGGCCATTTCTAAGTATTTTGGTGATTAAGTGTCCAACACAAGTGCCTAAGTGTTAAATTGTGCCAAGGACTCAAGGAGTGCAAATCAAGATTAAAGGTATGTTTCTAGTCTTAGTACATTGTTTTGAAGACTAATGTATTGTGTCTAAGTGCTAGAAATAGGAGAAACAATTTTGGAGAAGTTGGTTGTGAACAGCCAAAAGGCTGCTCGGTCTGGGTGCACCGGACTGTCCGGTGGTGCACCGGACAGTGTCCGGTGTGCCAGGCTGGCGTCTGTCAACTGGCTGCTCTCGGGACTTCGACGGCGGTGTACGGCTATAAATCACCGAACTGTCCAGTGGTGCACCGGACTGTCCGGTGAGCCAACAGTCGGCCGGGGCAACGGTCGGCCGTGTAATCCGCGCGCGATGCGAGGCAGAGCCAACGGTCAGAAGGGGGCACCGGACTGTCCGGTGTGCACCGGACAGTGTCCGGTGCGGCAACGGCTCTGAATCTCCAACGGTCGGCTTCGCCAAAGAAGGAAAGAAATCCGCACCGGACAGTGTCCGGTGGTGCACCGGACTGTCCGGTGCGCCAGGCGACAGAAGGCAAGAATTGCCTTCCTAGAATGCTCTCAATGGCTCCTAGCTGCCTTGGGGCTATAAAAGGGACCCCTAGGCGCATGGAGGATAACACCAAGCATTCTCTAAGCATTCCTAAGCACCAAGACTCCAATTCCATGCATTCGATTCTTTGTGATAGCAACTAGAGCTCCATTTGAGTAGAGAACTCTTTGAGTTGTGTTGAGAGCTCGTGTTGTGACTTGTGTGCGTGTTGTGCTCTGATTTTGTGTCTTGTGTGCGTTGCTCATCCCATCCTTACTTCTGTGATTCTTTGTGAACATCAAAGTGTAAGGGCGAGAGGCTCCAAGTTGTGGAGATTCCTCGCAAGCGGGATATAGTAAAAAGCAAAACACCGTGGTATTCAAGTGGGTCTTTGGACCACTTGAGAGGGGTTGATTGCAACCCTCGTCCGTTGGGACGCCACAACGTGGAGTAGGCAAGTGTTGAACTTGGCCGAACCACGGGATAAACCATTGTGTATATCTGTGTTGATCTTCTTGTGGGTATCGTGTCTTGCAAGAACTCGTCTCTAGCCACTTGGCTTTATTGTGCTAACTCCTAACCAAGTTTTGTGGCATTAAAGGTCAAGTTTTTACAGGATCACCTATTCACCCCCCCTCTAGGTGCTCTCAAAAAGCTAGTTATTTGGTGATTTTCCCAGATAAAAGGAATTCTTAGTCTTGTCTGTTCTATTCCAAAGCTTCTCTTTTTGTCGAACAACGAAGAGATCGAAATAATGCTTTATAGAACAAATTGGTATATAATATGAGGAGAAATGTTTGCCCTGCTGGCAGCATCACAAATAATTGACCATTTTTATTAGTTCTCTCTCAAAAGTATAATACCTAAAAATGTTGCATAAATCGATACCCAATTTCAGTGCGGTATGAGTAATTGGGTAAACCATGGACAGTGATAAAAACGAGCTGGACTATACATCTCTGTGTATAAAAATCTTTGCTTGGCAGCATTGGCCTGATGCCGTGCACTTTACTACCAATATAAGCACACACATTTTTCCTATGTGCCTCAAAGCACAATACAACCAGTGAATGTCCTTGTGAGCGCTAGACCCTGATGGTCATTTTACTTGTTGATCTGAAGTCAACTAATGGCTCCAAACGACGAATGATATGCATGAGCCCCTGAAGGATCCTTTTGAATAAAATAGTGTTGTGCATATTAGTCTAAATCTTAATGATTGACTGTGCATTTGGTAATAATACAATAAGTTGGTAGAATTGTAACTGCAAAGCAACTTGTTGTTGCGTGTCTCGCTGGATGTTGAGACTAACCCTTCATGTTGAAGGACAAATATGTAGTATTCATGCCGCTACATTAATCTAAGTCCACAGCTCACTGCATAAAACCCCTATTTGTAATGTGTGTAAGATTTCCCAAATAAATCACCAGAATAGCATACATTGGCCACAACTGGATGATTGTGGTTGGGGATTTTATATTTATGATTTTAGAACATCTCGGCATTGGGGGGAGGAATGTCCATCTAGTGTAATGCCTCAATATTCTATAAAACACACAAAAACCAAACTGAACCTGACGTTCAGTGTGTACTCCTATGTATATGGAGTTTGCCAGAAATCGTTGAGGATTAACCATATTGGTTTGAATGCTTCTACCTGATGTAGATGTGGATATACCTAGGATTAATATCATATCCACATTTGACTTATTGGCATTTGATCTATTCCGCGGGGACGCCTGCGAATATGATCCATCAGCCTTAGTCAAAGCATATGTTCTGATTGCAGATTCACGTGGTCTGTGATAACTTTTCTCTGATTAATTCACCCTGATGGTGATTTGCCTCACAAAGAGGTTCATCTTGATGATGAAATTCCTAGCAATGCGCGCAATATCATTGTGCTGGGAACACGGAACAATGAATCTTTCATTTTGGGAAATGACGAAGATCATTATTAAATGTGGGAGACAAATGTGTCGATACCTATCTTGCCTCTATAGATTGCAAAGGGATCCAAAACAAAGTCCTAGGCATGAGTGCTTGAATCTCTCTTATCGGGTCATTGATAAATGCAATCGAGGCTGAACTAATAATCGCAAAATGAAAGTCACGAGCTTGAAGTTCGGACATTTATGGGCACTATTGAAATAATGTGTGGTGAATGCGATGGTTCAAGTGGTCTTGTGAGAGACCCATCCCACATATGTGTTGAATAAACACTGTTCCGCTATGTAATATATCTGGCAAATGGCATGAATTAAAATATGCAGTTAATAGGATTTTGAAGATTCATCATGAGATGCTAGGAGGACTCATATCATTGAATTATAAACATGCAACATATAAATCTCGTACCAAATAATACATTCATGACGAATGAACACTCTCCTATGTAGAGAGAATATCTCCTAGATGAGATTATAGCTCCTTGATGGAACCTTTCCAGAAGAAATAAAGTCTGAGTTAAACACCAAAGTTTGATAATCCCTATAAAGGGATAAAGACCCATACAGACCCGAAAAGGAATAAGATGAGGTATCAAAGGACTTGAAGTTCACCAAATAAGCACATGTGCATTCCACGATCTTTACTCATTGTATTTTCCACTAGATGTGGAATTACGGTATCCTCTAAAGCCCTGATGGCAGAAACCTATAAGGTTTAGGTGTTACTGGCAAAATATCCCCATTGTGCCAGAATGACAGACTATAACGATGTATCTGATCGATGAAAAATCCCTGATGGATTACGATCTTAGATGGACTTTTGTTACACCATCATAGATGTTGCAATGGATGAACGCCTCGAGCGATGTGTCATATTTAGAATTTGTACTATTGCAACTATATTATCCTCTAAGTTTTATTGAAGGACATGTTATTTGCTTTGCACAACTATGTGTAAATTGTGGTGTAAGATAGAAAATGATAGCACCCCAACCTCATCCATTCTCGTTATTCCAGATGAACAATGAGACATATATCTTGAAGAATATGCTTGAGTTATGAGGGATAACGACTTTGACAGATGTCATCGTCAGGGGGAGCGAATGCTTATATTGATCACAACCGTGAGACAATAAATGTCATATTCTATGCCCTGAAGTCGTGAGCTTGATGATCAATATGTGAACCTTTATGGAACTTTCTATCAAATATATAGATCTAGTCGATCGAACACCATCAGTCAAAGTGGCTTATTTATATTGGTACGTGCACTTACCTCGTATATCCTAGAAGTGAGTAGAGGTAAAGTTCCTAAAATAGTCCTTGCATGGATATGCAATCCGTTTGCTAAATCTGTATGTGCATATACTTCTAGAAGAAGATGTTTTGCCTTATTGATACGGTTTTGCAAGGATAAGGGGAGCACATTTCTAAAGTTAGCCCTTGTAGAAGATTCGATAGAATCTAGATCCCAAAAGATCGAAATCTGTCTCGATGACAGTTGTTGTACTCTTTTTCTCTTGGTGAGTTTTCTTGAAGTTTATCACAAGAGGTTTTTAACGAGGCAACAAAGTGCAAATGCAATTTGTATCACCATGCACTCTTTCTCCACATTTTTCCCACTGGGTTTTTCGTAGTTTTAACGAGGCATGTGTCGGTCGCGGTATTCGCTCAAGGGGGAGTGTTAAGTAACCCTAGTTAGGGTTATGTGGGCAAATACCTACTTTGCCCCTGAGGGGTCTCACATCTCTATATAAGGAACATGTATACCATCTCATAAGATAGAGAAGAGAAAGAGGCTAGAGGCCCAACCCTATATCCTATGTCTTGTGTGTTTTCTTTGTCGTGCTTATGGGAAGGGAGACAGGTTCTATACAGCTTCTTGCGTCTCTACTGCTGACGGGAGGGAAGGGAGCGGATCTGGTGATCCGTGGTAACGTAGTTTTCAACAACCTCTTTCCTCGCCAAAACCGCCAGCCACCCCCATCTCTCTCTTCCCACGCTAGAACCATCGCAGCGCCTCGCCTCTCTAGCTCCAGCCTCGACCTCGCCCCGTGGGCCGAGCCATGCACCTACTGCGTCGTCCGGCGCCAGCGCGATCATGCTGCGTGTGCCCCGGCCTCGGCTCCGGCGAGCCGCGCGCCGCCCTAACCGACGAGTCTGCCTCACGTCCTGTGCCTGCTTGTGTCGTTCGTGCTGATGCGGGAAGGAGAAAGATGGAGAGAAGAACTACCCTGTGGGGCCCACCTGCATGCAGCATGCAACATGCAACACCCTCCACGTAGAGATGTCCAAATGGGCCGCCCGGCTCGGTCCGGGCCCGGTGAAGCCCGACCCGTTTTGGGCCCGGCCCGCCAGGCACGGTTAGAAAACCGGGTCGGGCCGTCTAGGCACGCGGGCTGAATTTCCTGTCCGAGCCCGGCCCGCAGCGGGCCTAAACGGGCCCAGCCGACCCGTTTAACACGAAAAAAACGGGCCGAAAACGGGCTATGCGGGCCGGTAAGCACGTTTTAGTGTAAAAAAACGGGCTTAACGGGCTTAGAGGTAAACGGGCCGTGTCGGGCTAGCCCACCGTGCCTAGTTTCTTGTCCGAGCCCGGCCCGCTTATTCGTGCCGGGCCGGCCCGGGCCCGCATAGAACCAGGCCGTGCCGGGCTCGGACCGGGCCCAAATAACGGGCTTCGTGCCAGGCTCGCGGGCCTCGTGCTTATTGGACATCTATACTGGCTCCACGCACGATCCGATTTTGCCACATTCAATAGAGAAGAAAGATAAAAAAACTGCATGTGCGCTTCGTGTGTTGGCTGCAAGTGGAATAGTGGATGACGCTAGCCACTCACCCACTCGCACAGCCTCCTTGCATCCCGCACCTGTGCAACTGTCATGCACATGCAGGTTGAAGGAAATAAATCCACTAGTGGGCCCATATATATGCATGCACGCAACCAAGAACAACCCCGAGAAATCGTATCCCAATCATGGTCACGTGTCTCCATATAGCCACGAGATGGCATTTTGTTTTATAAAGCCCACACCGGATCTCGGGGACCTTCTGCGTCTGTGTCCTGTATGGTCATCCGTATGGCTAAGTTTCAGCCGATTAGTGTGCGACATCTCGATAATTCGTGATTTAGTAATTATTCTATATTTCTTGTGTTAATTACTCGTTTCGATCATTTCCAGTTGTGTTAGTTTTGTAATAATATCGTGTACACGTTAAAAATATAGTTTTACCGTAACACATTTTATAGTTAATTATAATTAATTATTATTAGGTTGTTTGATGGTAATTAAAATAATGATTCAATTAAAACTAAGTTATCGTTTTAATTTGCGAGCGATTCGTGTGTCGTCCCGTGCACGTGTTGTTCGCCCACTTCGTCGCACATCATTCGCGTGTGGTCCTGCGTGTCGCGCGTGCTACCTCGCGCGCGTTGTCGTGTGTTATTCGCGCGTGCGGTTCGCACAAATTGCATACGTCATTTGCGTGCGTCGCGTGTGCCATTTACACGTGTCGCTTGCCTTGCCGCGCGTCGTTAGCGCGTACCTCGCATGTCGATCACATGGGTCGCGCCGCGTCTGCGCGTGATAATAAATTATTTTGTCTTATAAACACTCATGTTAATAACTTTAATTCGTCAGGTCACACATTTTAGATAATTAACTTAAGATTTGCTCGACTAATATTTATTAGATTAATATTCCAATTAAATTAAATGTGTAGTTTTCAACTTGCGCTTTAATAAATAAACATTAATATGGTTAATATTAACTTAAATACTTTTTATTTATTTAATACTTGTTTAGTTTAAACACGACATCTAATTAGTATTTTCCAGCCTGTCGCGTGTAATGTTCTACACGCGGTGGCGTGCTGGTTCACTCGTCGTTCGCTCTAGTAGCGTGTGCTGTCTTGTGCGTTGTTTCGCGCGTTGACTGCACGCTAAGCCATGTTTGTCTGCGTGTCGTTCGCACGCTGTCATGCTGTTTCATGCATCGTAAATTCACATCGCTTAGAATCACTTGTGTTAGTTAAATTATTTATTTGACAGCTGTTAGTGTAGTAGATTAATCAACACTAAAGAGCAGCTATAATTTATGTTTGATAACGTCGAATTAAATGTTATAGTTAATACTGGTTTAGCGTTAACCCGTTAACTTCTTGACCGTAGCTTCGAGTTCGACGTTTCTTTTCCTCGTGTGACCGTAGTAGCGAGCTCTATTTCACACTGCACGTTTCTATAATGTTTTATCTTGTATGGTGTAATGTTCTTATGCATGTATATGTTTGTTTGTGTCTGTTTGTATTCGTTGTGCGTCGCGAATAGATTGTGATCCGTTTCGGAGCTTCGAGGAATCGACAGTCAAGATTTGGTGACCATGTGATCAGGTTCTTCAAGTTCTTCAAAGTTAAAGACCTTGAGCATATGTTTGGTGAAGGCAAGTGTCTTCTGACCCATTATGTCCTATTTACTTTATAATTCACCATCCTGCATACCATGACCAACCTAAGGATTGACTAGTCTATATTTACCTTATCCTTGTTTACCTTTTGGGTTATCATGGTTAGCTTTATGCTATTGCTTTACTTTAATCAATGAACATGATGTGAATACTTATGATACGATGATGTTATCCCAATGATGATCTTGTGATACTTTAGGGGACTCAAGCTATTTTCCTGAGTACCTCTCCGTAAGGACCTGTTCGGGGAGTGACAACCCGAGATAACAGTGCAACCATGAGGGTGGAATGGGACGCCCTTAGCTGATTAAGTAGAGGAACCAAAGGAGTAGTTGGCTTCGCCATAGGGTCGTCAATGGGGTCCTGGCGCATTACTTGCTCTACCGAGGCTGGTTGCAGAGGTTCTTGATTTGGTTTCGTTAGTCACCCTTCATTTGGGGAGAGATACTGTGTTTATTAAACTAGAGAAACCTAATGGGCGACTATGACCTCTGGGAAATCTTTGTAAAGGCTACGTAGTGAAACATTGACGGATCACCTCGGAAGTGATCAATAGGGAGGCTAGAACCCTGGGCAGAAAGAGAATTACGGCTCATGGGTAAAGTGTGCGACCTCTGTAGGGGAATGAAACTGATATATCAGCCGTGCTCACGGTTATGAGCGGCCTTGGGATCCTCTTTGACAAGAGATACTGATGATCTGAGATACAATTGTTCTATTTATGGTTTTGGTTAGATGATGATAATAATATTCCTTGATGAGGAAATGATTCACGGGTTGGTTATTGCTAAAACTTGGCTCCCACTAATAATAAAAACCTGACCAACTAAAAGCAACTGCTTGAGCTTAACCCCACATAAAGCTAGTCCACCTCAGCTAAACGGGACATTTGCTGAGTACGTTGATGTGTACTCACCCTTGCTTTCACAAAACACCAGGTTGCCTTTGGTGCAATCTATGCTCAGGTAAAGAAGAAGGCATCGAGGCGGATCTCCAGGAGTTCCAGGACTTCGAACAGTTCGAGGATTAGGCTAGCGACCTCCCCCATTCAGCTGCCTGTGGTGGGTTTATTTACATTGGCTACGTTTCTATTATGTGCACTTTGATTCATATTATGTAAATGACTCTAGTCTGTAGTATTATTACTTACTCTTTATTGTTATTCAAAGCATTGTGCTATGATGAGTCATTTATGTAATCATTGTGTATGTGAGTTCTGATCCTGGCACGTACATGGTTCACATTCGATTTACCTTAAAAATCGGGTGTGACACCTAGTGTTGTTTGTAGATAAGAAGGATGGTATGAAGAGGATGTACATAGACTACATAGCTCTAAATGAAGTCACCATCAAGAACAAGTACCCCTTGCCTAGAATAGAATATATGTTCGACCAGCCGAGAGGAGCCAATGTATTCTCAAAGATAGATATGAGGCCAGATTATCATAAGCTCAGGATCCCGCCTTTGAACATACCGAAGACGACATTTATCACCAAGTAAGGGCTATATGAGTACACAGTCATGTCCTTCAGCCTGACGAATGCGCCAGCTTTCTTCATGTACTTGATGAACAACATGTTCATGGACTATCTCGACAAATTTGTAGTGGTGTTCATCGATGATATTCTTATATATTCTCAGAATGATGAAGAGCAGGAGGAGCATTTGAGGACGGTGTTGCTACAGTTACAGGATCGTTAGTCGTATGTCAAGCTGAGAAAATGTGAGTTCTGGATCATCGAAGTCCTGTTCTTGGGTCATATCATAAACCGAGACGGGTTAGCTGTGGATCCGAAGAAGGTGGCAAATATTCTGGACTAGAAAGCGCCAAGAGATGTCCGTGTGATCAAGAGTTTTATTGGAATGGCATACTTTTGACGTTTCATTGAAGGTTTCTCCAAGATTTCCAGACCGATGATAGCCCTGCTAGCAAAGAAAGTGGAGTTCAAGTGGCCCCCAGAGTGCCAAGAGTCCATTGAAGCATTGAAGAAGTTGACTGCATCACCCATGTTGATTGTACCTGACATTCACAAGCCATTCTCAGTGTATTGTGATGCTTCATACATTGGTCTGGGGTGTGTGCTAATGCAAGAAGGGATAGTGGTGGCATACTCATTCCGACAGTTGAAGATTCATGAGAGGAATTACCCCACACATGACCTGGAATTGGCATCAGTGGTTCATACATTGAAGACCTGGAGGCACTATCTATATGTGAAGAAGTGTGATGTTTACACGGAGCACAAGAGTCTTAAGTCTATATTCACCTAGTCAGAACTAAACATGAGGCAATGAAGATGGTTGGAGCTGATCAAAGACTATGAGCTGGAGATACATTATCACCCAGGCAAAGCCAATGTGGTTAAAGATGCTTTGAGCAGGAAGAGCCAAGTCAACATGATGGTCGCTCGCCCGATGCCATATGAACTAGCTAAGAATTTGACAGGCTGAGTCTCAGATTTCTAAACAGCACACATGGAGTGATAGTTGAAATGGAACCCACTCTAGAGCGATATATCAAAGACGACCAGAAAAATGAAGAGAAGATCAATGAGATTCGACGACTAATTCTAGATGGAAAAGGCAAAGACTTTAGGGAAGACACAGAAGGTGTAGTATGGTTCAAAGATAGGCTATGTGTTCCCGACATCACGTCGATTCGGGAGCTAATTCTCAAGGAAGCCCATGAAACAGCTTATTCCATACACCCTGGCAGCGAGAAGATGTACCAAGACCAGAAGAAAATATTCTAGTGGTACGATATGAAAAGGGAGATCGTGGAGTATGTTGCCATATGCGACAGTTGTCAGAGAATTAAAGTGGAGCATCAAAGGCCCGCGGGTTTGTTGCAACCAGTACAGATTCCTCAATGGAAGTGAGATGAGATTGGGATGGACTTTATAGTCGGTTTGCCTCGCACTCGAGTCGGTTATGACTCCATCTGGGTAGTAATGGACCACCAAACAAAGGCGGCTCATGTCATACTGGTTGAAAGGGAAATAGTCTCAATATTTCCTATAATCGATTTTGGTGTTTGACGACCATCACAAACCTTGTGCACTAACCAGTTTGCCTAGTTGATCATTTCACAGGTGCATAAGATTATTCCGGATAGGAGAAGCTTTTTGGAAAAACACCTAAGGGCGGACTGTCTGGACCCTTGCGGCGGACCGTCCGCGACACCAGGGTGACCCTCGGACAGGAACACTGCATAAACATAAGTCAACACTACGGACCGTCCGATGGAGAAGCGAGCACCGTCTGACCTCAGGCGCGAACCGTCCAGTCGGTGAAAACCAGAAAAACCCGAAGGTGACAGGTTCGGTAAAATGAATTATAAGTGTCCTCGTGGACCATCCGGGGTGAATGACCGGACCGTCCGCGACTGCGGTACCTGACATCTGATGACGCATTTAATGCAAAGTACCTGTTGATATAGCCGTTACTGCTGACCGTTGCGATTCCAGCCGTTGATGTACAGGGGCGGACCGTCCGCGGTCGGTAGAAAGGGAGCAACAGCTAGGAAGTGGTTGGGGCTATAAATACAACCACAACCACCTCCATTCACAACAACCAAGCACTCCAATCCTTCACATTCAATACAAGAGCTAGCAATCCATTCAAAGACACAATCAAAGCTTCCAATCTCTCCAAGTTCCACAATTGAGACAAGTGATCATTAGTGATTAGTGACTTGAGAGAGAGAGAGTGATTTGTGTGTTATTTGTCGCTCTTGTCTCTTGGCTTTTGCAATCGTGCTTTCTTCTTTTCCCATTCTTATTTTCAAGTGACTTGTAATCAAAGCAAGAGACACCAAGTTGTGGTGGTCCTTGCGGGGTCTAAGTGACCCGTTTGATTAAGGAGAAAGCTCACTCGGTCTAAGTGACCGTTTGAGAGAGGGAAAGGATTGAAAGAGACCCGGTCTTTGTGACCACCTCAACGGGGACTAGGTTCTTTAGAACCGAACCTCGGCAAAACAAATCACTGTGTTCATCCGCTTTATTTCCTTGGTTGATTTGTTTTCCCCTCTCTCCCGGACTTGACATTTATTCTAACACTAACCCTGGCCTGTAGTGTGTTTAAAGTTGTAAATTACAGTTTCCGCCTATCCACCCCCCCTTTAAGTGACTTTCACCAGTCAATACTAGTTACAGCAGAGCAGTTTGGCAGAGGTATACATGTCCCATATTGTATGCTTACATGGTGTTCTGAAGAAGATACCGTCCGATCGGGGAATACAATCCAGTTCTCACTTTTGGAAGCAGTTGCATGAAGCCTTGGGCACTCATCTGAATTTCTGTTCGGCTTATCACCCGTAGACAGATGGTTAGACTGAAAGAACCAACCAGATCCTTGAAGATATGTTGAGAACCTGTGCTTTGCAGGACAAGTCATGTTGGGATAAGAGACTACCCTATGCAGAATTCTCCTACAACAATAGCCATCAGGCAAATTTAAAGATGTCACTGTTCCAAGCACTCTATGGGAGGAATTGTCGAACCCCGTTGCACTGGGACCAACCCGACGAAAGGTAGGTGTTCGGTCCAGATATTTTGCTTGAAGTCGAAAAGAATATCAGAATGGTTTAGGAGAACATGAAGACAACACAGTCCAGGCAGCAAAGTTATGCCGACACCAGAAGAAGAGAGCTGAGCTTCGAAGTGGGAGATTATGTTTATCTGAAGGTGTCACCGATCAGACAAGTCAGAAGGTTCGGAGTCAAGGGCAAGCTAGCACCCCGATACATTGGACCATACCAGATTCAAGCAAGACGTGGAGAAGTGGCATATCAGCTCAGCCTACCAGAGAGCCTGTCAGCAGTGCATGATGTTTTCCATTTGTCTCAGCTGAATATTCAAGCATGATTCAAGCATGAACTAAATCGTGGACAGTCCGACTAAATCACGGACCGTCCGACTATATAGTGCGGACCGTCCTGCTATAATTCTCAGACCGTTCGCATATGAAGATCTGGTTCAGCTCAAAGGTGACAAGTTGAGCAAAAGGGTTTTTAGAGCTGGCGTGGACTGTCCGGGACCAAGGGCAGACCGTCCGCATATCGTTACCAAGGAAAGATAGTCGTTGGTCTGTCGAGCGTATCCGTTGAGATGTCAGAACCGGCCATTGAAGGGTCACAGACCGTCCGGGCCCTAGTCGTGGATCGTTGGCAAGTGCAGTTTCTGGCAGATGCGCCACAACGGCTATATGGTGCTTGAGGGCTATAAAAACCACACCAACCAACCCATTCATGGTATTCATTGTCTACACCATACACAAGAGTTTAGGTATTCACTCTTATGTACTAGAACAACACTTCCATAAGCATCAAAGCCTCAAAAGTGTCACAAAAGAGAGATCAAACAAGAAAGAGTTACTCGTGTGTGTTTAGCAATAGTGCCTTATGAGAATCTTCGAGAGAAAGTGTGTGCTACCTCTTGTGATCATTTGAGCATGGAGTTTTGACTCCCATTCATTGTAAAGCTAGCAAGATCCCCTTATCTTTGTGGTTGGCCATGCGAAGACTTCGGTCTTTTGTTGACAAAGAGGAAGGAACACTCGCCGGTCTTAGTGACCGTTGGAGAGAGGGAAAGGGTTGAAAAAGACCCGTCCTTTGTGGACTCCTCAACGGGGATTAGGTTCTTGGTGAACCGAACCTCGGTAAAACAAATCATCTGTGTCACTTGTAATTATTGCTTGTGATTTGTTTGTATTCTCCCTCCCTAAGTTCTCTTGCACTATTCTTTGTTGATATTGCTTTGTGTTGCTTCAAGTTAAATTCTCATATATAGAAGCAACGCCTTGCAAGAAAGAACTTGTGATTTTCCTCTTCTTATCTAAGCCCTCTTGCTTTATTCTCCATAGAAATTTTAGTTGTGTTGCTTTGTGTTAGTTCCACATTCTTTGAAAGCAATACTTTTGCAAGAAAAGGACTTAGTTTTATACTCCTATAATTATTCATCTTGTTCTAACCACTAATCGTGGGATCAAGGGTCGTGTTAAAGTTATAAAGTTTAGGTTTCACCTATTCACCCCCATCTAGGTGACTTCATATTGAGTCTAACAACTCAAAGTGATGGCTCGGAGAAAATCCCATAAGTAAAGAAGACACCACCGAAGGAGAACAATGAGGTAACTCTTGAGATATTACTTTCGGATTGTTGTTATTATGCTTCATGGTCTACTAGTGTGATAAATGCTTGTAGAACCATAGACCCACAATTAGAACAAATTTTGGACAAGAATATTATACCTTCTAGTTATGATAAGAAAATGCTTCCGAGGAAGATCGAAGATGTTTACGCTTAAATTATCTTCCTTATGACATCTTAGGTAATTCTCTTAGCAAAGAAGATTATCATGCCTTCATAATTAGATATGATGAACCTATTCATGATGTGCATGCTATTTGGACTAGAATTAAAAATAAATTTGATGAGTCCAAACATGTTACTTCATATGATGCTTCTACTTCCTTTAGTCCTTGTGAAACTAACCCTTTAAAGGAAGAAGAAGAAAATGAACGTTGGAGACCAAACGATGAATCCACCTCTCCAAAAGATTTGTCTTCTGATTCCCATATATGTTGTGTGGCTAATGAAAATGGTAGCGGAAGCACAAATGACTATGAGGAGGATGAAAGAAGCTTCATGCAACTCGATGCTCATCTAGGCCTAGAAGATAAGGCAATCATGCTCAAACTGTTAAAAAGAGCAAGAAAGCAAAGTGAAGCTCTTCACTAGCTAGAAGATGTCCTCATCACAAAAATCCAAAGCTTGGAAGAGTTGACTAAAGAACATGAGGAACTAGTGTGCTCTCATGTTGATTTGGTCCAAAGTTATGAAACTATTTCAATAGAGCAAGACAATTCCTTATCATGTATCACTCAATTAGTAAATAGGAATACCTTGCTTAAGGACCAAGTAGAAAGGCTAAAAATTGAAAATCTAGCTTTTCAAGAAAAACATGATATGCTTCTATGTTCTCATGAAAATCTTATGGATGATCATATCATGTTAAATATTTCTTATGAGGTTGTGCTAGCAAACTTAAAATCTCAACAACCTCACTCATGCACATGTGTTCAAATTGAAACTATATTGCCATGTGCTAATGCTTGCTGCTCGCCAGCAAGCAAATCCTTCTTTGAGCTAGAATTTCCAGGAAAAGATAATATTGTTTATCAAGAGCTCAAGGAAGAAAATGAGAGGCTAAGAATGAGCTTGACACAACTAAAAGGGAAGTGCATTGCTCAACCTACTTAAGGTAACCGTGATGATATGGTGAAGAAGCTTGAGACAGGAACAATCGTAGCATGCATAAAATCCCATGAGGAAAATGTGAAGGACTTGAGGAATGTCAAGAGGAAGGAACAAAAGAAAAAAAATCAATCTCTATCAAAAGCCTCAACCATGCCTCCATACAAGGTAACATCCAAGGTAATGATCAAGCCACACTTCACACTAAGAAAAATAAGAAGTGTAGTGAATGCTTTGAAGAGGGGCACTTGATTAGGTCATTTCCCTATATTAAAGAAAATGGCTTGGTTACTATTGGGGGCCTTCGTCTTCCAAAGGTCCTCAAAAACATGATTTAACAATGTTTCTGGAGTATAATACATGAACAGGTACCTTCAGACTTGGATTGGAACCACAATGTGAAGAAGTACAAAGAATACGAAGGTTGGCGCAGAGCCGAAGCTTGCGCAGGGGAGCTTCGGCATGATAGCAGAAAGGGGAACCGACTTAAAAGGGAAAAGGCTATTTAGACCTCGATGGATTACTATAGAGTCATTAGCAAATGTAAAGGGCATGAGTGTAATTTTACATGGGCTGTGTCCCGTGCCTATAAATAGATGAACAGTGCTCCCGTACTGTTCACGCTGATCTGGTATTTGCTTTTGCGTCACGCTTGTACTTTTGCCTTCTTTCAAGCCGAAGGTACATTTGTAACTTGATATCATTTTTATTTTTTCCATGATAATAAAATAGAAATGAACTGATAATAATACATAAATGTTCATGCTATCTTTTACATTTCATGTGACTCTCTTTTCGTTGTTGTATGCCGTAATGATGAAGGTATGTCCTTCACAACCTTCGTCCGAAGATCATTATATCCCAAGGGGAATAATGCTTCGATGGACGAAGGGCATTAACGTTTAACATTCTTTGTGTTGCCTTGTGTAACACCCCTGGTGTTACTATAACTAAAACTTGAGCATGGCATCATGAGCATTGGCATTGCATATGTTTGACACACCTAGAGTGCATTCACTAGGTAAAAATTTCAAACAAGTTGTATTGTTTTAAGTGTTTTGCAAATAGAACCCTGGTTAAGGAACTTAACCCTAAATAGGGATTAAAGGGGTAAAACTTAACCCAAGTTGAGAAAACCTAAAAGCTTTAGGGTAAAAGTCATAAAATGACCCCAAAAATAAAGTTGAATCACATTTATACCCCTGGGATACCAGAAACCCTAATTACAACCCTGGAAAACCCTGAAACCAAACCCTAGGGGCTTATATGCAAAATTAGCCCACTTTTGGGCTAAAGTGCAAAAACCAAGCCAAATAAGTATTTGAAGTCAATTGGTTCACAAATATGTGGACTTGAAAGCCAAACCCTAAGTTTTGGACTTAAATGCAAAATGGACCTCATTTGAGTTCTATACCAAGTCTGAAATTCAGTGTTAAAGGCTCCACTTTGGGGCTTTGAAACTTTCAAAGCATAGGGTTTTTGCCCTAGGTCACCACATCAAAGTTGAAGACCAAACATAGGAGAACAACTTTGCTTAAAGGTGTGGGCTTTGTTGTTAAGGAAAAACTGAAGAAAATCTCAACCTAAGTTGGACTGTCAGGCTGGATTCATTCTGAAACTCAGCTTTTCAGTGTAACAGGGTCGACTTTGAGTATGAATTCCACCTTGATCCAGTACTCAAATAAGCTTAATCCCTATAGTCGAGTTGTAGCTGGTATGTAGCACTACAACTTTGATGCAGAGGCTTGGACCTGTTGTCACATGAAATTGAAAGAAAACTCCCTTGCCAATCGCTCTGTCAGTCGCTCTGAATGGGGATTCACCATGGTACAGTAGCTGAAACAGATAAGGTCGCCAGCGCGGCTTGCTCACCGCCGGTGACCTCTTTGCGCCAAATTCACGCCGCCGCCGTCCTGACTCGAGTGCGGTATGGAGTGGATAACGTCGGGGAGGGGTAACTCGTACGTGGCACCATCCTCTGAGCCCGGCCGAAGTTACTCACCGGCGGCCGCCATAACTCAGTGAAATTCCGCCGCGGTGGCGCGCATGCCGTAGTTCTCCCCCACTGTACCTTTTACCGACGTGGTCGACATGCCATAGTGATGCTATCCGTGACCGCGAGGTGATCACCGGAGTTATTGCCACGGCGTTAGCCACGTATTCACTGCGCCGCCTTCTTCCTTATCTCCGACCGCCACACGTCGCCGTTAAAATTCCCAGCCACCGTCGAAGCTGCCTATAAATTGGAGCCTCGGCCAGTGCCGCTAGGTAATTGTGTGTCCAGAGAACCCACGCGCAGCTCCGATTACTTCCCACAGCTCTCCAATTTCACGTTCGCCCCAAATTCAATTTCCGCCATCGCAAGGAACTGCTCACTACGGCCAGCCGTACTCCGGTCAGTCCAACCCTCCCTCTCCCTCGTTTAAGCTTTCCCACATGCCTTCAATGCTTGCTGACCCGTCCAATTAGACTAGAGGTCCACTGACCATTGGGAACGCATGCATCTTTGGTTTATCCGCGCGCTCACCGTGGCCAGACCGTATTAGTTCATCAAATGTGCAATTAACTTAGGGGAATCGATGGTTGGGGTGTGAATTCGGTTTCGACCGAAGAGGGGCGTCAGTCCTTTCCCCAATCGACCGGCCTGCTAGCTCGCCGGAGCTCCTCCGTGCGCTGCCGTCGTCGAGGACTTCACCGTGCGAAGGAATAGAAACCCAAGGGCTATTTTGTAATCTGTCAGCGACACGGCGAAACAGTAAAGGAACTTATCTCCAGATAGCCGAGAACCCGAGGACTTTTCTGCATAAATGCCAGCGCGGGCGCGGGCGCGCCCCGTTTTCTCTGAGGATTGGGCCGTATGGGCTGCTTCTGGCCCAGTACTGTTTAATTTTTCTCCTTTTCTTTTTCAGTAGAACTTTGAAAACCTGTAGAAAATTACAGAAAAATCCTAAAAATATGAGACCAATTTTTCTAGGCTTCTTATTTTCCCTAGAATTTAGTAAAAATAGTATTATGATTTTTAGTGGAAATAAGAAATTTTATGGTATTTAAAGTAGTTAAAAGTATTAGTTATGGATTTTTAGAAAATAATTGGTAAGTCCAAAAATGCCCAAACTTTTTATGGGAACTTAAAACATTATTTAGAAACCTTGGGTAGAGTTTGAATTGTTTTGGACCTTGTTCCAAAACCACCCCCCTGCCCTATGAACTCCTTTACCGACTCCGGAAACCCTAAGTTCCCGGAACTACGTGAAGGAAAGTTGTATTCAAGACATAGATAATAAGTTTATATTATCTTTGCATCCTCATGAGCATCCCATGGCATCCATTCTTATACCTATGTATGGTTATGATTAGAACGAGAAGAAGAGATAGAAGTAATTGAAGAGGAGACACCACCACCACCTTCGGAGTCTCAGGCCGGGAATCATTTCTACTTTGATATCTGTGGATCTGAGCCTGATTCACCTGTGAACGAAGGCAAGCCCTGGTGCATGCAACCCCTTTCCGTGTGTTTTAAATACTTTTTACACACTTAAGTCTAGTGAAATGTGCATTAGGTTCATAGGAGTTACTTGAAACCCTTTGATGCATTGCTTTCCTTGATATCCATACCTTTATAGATACTTCTGTGAAGTATCAAAATTATGATTTACAAAAATGCTTAGCCTTGCTTAGATCTTGTGGATAGAGGTTGTCCTCAATTTAACCATGGAGAGGATGGCTTCTACCTGCAAGAATATTTTCATTTGGAGCAATAGTGGGATCTTACTGCAAAGTTCCCCGTGATGCTCTTTCATCCTAAGGAACAGACACATTCCTAAGGATGGAAATACTTAAATTGAAACTTGGGTTAGGAACAGGTGATGTTCTACCCAAGTTGGTTAAGGATTAACGCGTATGTAGGCGTGCTGACCGAGGACCCTTTAACTGGTCACATGCCTCGTCATGGGTAAGCCTTGCCTCGGGCAGACTAAGGCCGGAATAAGATAACACGAAATGGGCGTGGAGCGGTGGCGAGAGTAGCGTGTACCCTCCGTGGCAAGAGGCTGGACGGTGGTGTATCTGTGCTCTCGGTTTGCGTGAACCTGATCCGGTCTTAAGAACCCCGGTGGCGGGTTGACATATGCAAGGGTTAAGTGCTACATATGTCGTGTGATTGGAGATCCTCAGCTGAGTATAATCGATTCGGATCGCCGTACCTTCGCGGTTATGAAGACTTGGTCACTTCCCTGCAACCTAAAGTCAGGATGTGAACACTATGGATAAAAATGATGTTGTATTGATGAGATGTTGAAATTAGACTAGATGCAAATAGAGTCTATTAATACTTAAGATGGCATTAAAAGATTGAAAGTAAGGACTCACTTTAGTAAGCTACTTCTGCAAAAGTATAAGTTGATTTTTGCTAAAGCCTCTCCTTGACACCTATTTATCCAGCATACCCTTGAGAGTCTTTTCCTTAGTCGGGTAAGACTTGCTGAGTAATTCCATACTCAGGGTTTATCCCTTTGTTGTTTTTAGGTGAGGAAGCGACAAATTTTTGTTGCTTTTGCTCCAAGGTGGTACCAAATGAAGAAAAACAAGACTGAAGTGCGGGAGGACTTGGTCCTCCACATAGGATCTTTTGCTTAAAACTTATCGGGAGGAGTTTGTGCCTCCCTTGGTTTGTATAATATTACTACTCTGCACTCACGTTTAGTTCTGGTCTGTAATAAAATAACTCAAGCTTGCTTTTGAAATAAATGTAAGTTTATGTAATTGCTTCCGCATTTCTTTATCTCCGATGTTCTGTAATGTCTGCAAGACGGGTGAGACGTTCCTGGTAAGGTAAGGAAAGATACCGAGCTTGTCAAGTGACTTAGGAACATCTACAGGATGTCTGATGTCTGTTGGACAAGGACAACTGTAGGTGGGCCTAATTACTTGGGAGGTTCCGTCACAGCTGGTATCGGAGCGTAGCCCTTCTTTGCAGATATTATGAGGCATCTTCAAAAGAATCTTCAAAAGTCTTACCTAAGAACTCTTTTCTCTTCTTACCTAAGTATTCTGAAGAGTCTATCTTAAAGACCAGATAGGAAGAGTGCAACGTATAGAAGGGTGAATCGACTAAGGTTGATTCTGTAATCATACATGCATCATGCTAAGCACTATACTAATAACATTTTCCCCCTTAGAAAAGATGCCGCCACGCACCAGGCTAACGGCACGCAAGTCTACGGGACCAATTGGGGTGCCTCGGCATCAATTGGCTCCCCGACATGAAAGCAGCAGCAGTGGAAGTAACGACCCCATCGGAGACCTTGAAGCTCGTGTGAGTCGACTTCAAGCAGCGCTTCAACATAGGACCGATGCTTGGGTCGCCGACGGAGATAGAATCAATGAACTGAGAAGGGACATCCGACATCTGCAGGATCAACTCGCTGATCGAGACTTAGCACTTGACTGGGCCGTACAGTCTCGTTTGCTAATATGTGCTAAGGAAGCAAGGGCTCAGGCCCGAATTAAAGAACTTAGCTCGACTGTCGATGACCTGCAGGTTTACTGCAATATGTTGCATGAGGAAGTCCATATATTATACTCACAACTACACCCTAGTGAGCCTGCACACCCTGCTAAGGCTGAAGCCGGATCATCTCACGTTGCAGGACGTGCGCTGGGTGGGGAGTTAGACCTTTTTGAGCCCCCTCCTTCCTTGAGGTTGGTTGATGTCTGGACTCCCACACCTGACGATGAGGCCGCCAAGACTAATGGAAAGCAGGAATAAGGGTGTAATAGAAGTAAAAGTAGAGTAGTGTATTGTAGGGAGTACTGTTGTATAATAGGTTGAACTTTTGTGTAATGGGTATTGTATCCTGTTATGTAATATCGAGTCTGTATCATTACTTTTCATAGTAATGTAAAATGGAAGGTTTTCTCTGGCACATTATGTTTACTCCAAATGTTTTTGCCAAAGATGCCGACCAGGACTCGAGGACAGGACGCAGCAGGAACTTCTGGGGGACGGGATGTTACCCCAAACCCACCTCCAGTTCCTCCCACGTTAGCCGAGGCGATTGCCGCCTTGGTAAATGCCACCGCAGACAATACCCGCTTCCTTAGGGAAATGGCGGGTCAACAGCAATTCCAGCAGCAGGCGGGAGGAGGTTATCCGCAAGGCCCCCGGGAGACCACCTATCTGGATTTCTCTGAAACCCGTCCACCCTTATTCGTCAAAGCTGAAGATCCCCTTGAAGCTGATGAGTGGATTCGGGTTATTGAACAAAAGTTTGGTCTTCTCCGTTGCTCAGAAACGCAGAAGCCGTTGTTTGCCGCACAACAACTCCGTGGTCCTGCCAGTACCTGGTGGGGAAATTTTGTGGCTATCCAACCTGTCAACCATCAAGTCACCTGGGATGAGTTTAAAGTAGCCTTCCGTGAACACTACATCCCCGAAGGAGTGCTGCATATGAAACAAGAGGAATTTATGAAGTTACAACAAGGTGGAGATACCGTCAACCAATATCTCAACAAATTTAATCACCTGTCGCAGTATGCCATCGACCAGGTGAATACGGATTTAAAGAAGAAGAACTATTTTATGCGGGGACTGAATGATAGGCTACAAAGGAAAATGGCCACATGCATAGACCTCACATATGGAAAGGCTGTCAGCACAGCCTTATCTGTTGAAGCAAAATACACAAATTCTGGGAAGAATAAGGGATTCGGTGGTGAGAGGCCTAATCAGGGCCAGGCGAAGAAGCAACGGTTTGTGATCCGACCTTCAAACCAAAATCACACTTTTTCTCGTCCACCCTCATTTCCCTTCAAACAGCCAATCATTATCCACCCCAACAATACCCCCACTACCCCAAAACAGCCGGGTGCCCCAGGCACTCGATTCCCTGCCTTGCCTAGTTCTTCAACTGGGTGTTTTAATTGCGGCAAGTCGGGACATTTTATCAAAGACTGCCCATATCCTAGGCGAAATCAATCTAATGCTTCGCAAGGATCTGGGAAATCAGCTCAGCCCAAAGGAAATGCTATGGGGAAAAATACGAAGAAGACGGGGCGTGTGTATTACACTCAAGTGGCTACTACACAGGAAGGAGAGCCGGTGATGATGGGTACGTTTCCCGTGGCCAGTCACCCAGCAATTATTCTTTTTGATTCTGGTGCTTCACATACATTCCTTAGCAAGACATTTGTGGAGCAACATCATATTGCATAACATGAATCAAAAGAGGGATTTAAAATTCATTCACCTGGGGGACACATTTATACTAGAGAAGTGGCCTATGGAGTGCCAATAACAATGGCCGAACGGAACTTTCCTGTTAACATGATTGTTCTGAAGGGCCAGAAAATAGATGTAATATTGGGTATGAATTGGTTAACCCAACACAAGGCAATCCTCAACACTGAACTCAGAACCGTCAGGTTGAGCTATAATCAAGAAGAGATTCTTTTGTCTCTCCCCGCAACCAATCCAGCCAAAACTTCTGGTAGAGTATATGAAGCCATTGTACCGGAGATCAAGAACATTCCGGTAGTATGTGAGTTTCCAGATGTATTTCCAGAAGATTTGCCTGGACTGCCCCCTGAAAGAGATGTAGAATTCGTAATTGAGCTAAAGCCCGGTACGGCTCCCATCTCCCGAAGGTCGTACCGTATGCCCCCTAATGAATTGGCGGAATTAAAGATTCAATTACAAGATCTATTGAATAAAGGATTCATCCGGCCAAGCTCGTCCCCTTGGGGTTGTCCCGCCATTTTTGTTAAGAAGAAGGATCAAACCTTGAGAATGTGCGTGGATTATCGACCCCTAAATGAGGTCACTATCAAGAATAAGTACCCTCTTCCAAGGATCGACATCTTATTTGATCAACTAACCGGGGCGAGGGTATTTTCCAAAATTGATCTCAGGTCGGGCTATCATCAAATCCGTATTCGGCCCGAGGATATACCAAAGACCGCGTTTACTACGCGATATGGATTGTTTGAATACCTGGTAATGTCTTTCGGGCTCACAAATGCTCCTGCCCATTTCACTTATTTGATGAACTCGGTGTTCATGCCCGAGTTGGACAAGTTCGTGGTAGTCTTCATCGACGATATCTTGATATATTCTAAGAATGAAGAGGACCATGCTCAGCATTTACGGATTGTATTGACGCGCCTCAGGGAACATCAGCTATATGCCAAGTTCAGCAAGTGCGCATTCTGGCTGGAAGAAATTCAATTTTTGGGGCACGTGTTATCGGCTAAAGGAATTGTGGTAGATCCTAGCAAGGTCAAAGATATTCTGGAGTGGAAACCCCCAACAACTGTTCACCAAGTCCGGAGTTTTCTTGGACTAGCTGGGTATTATCGCAGATTCATACCAGATTTTTCTAAGCTTGTGAAGCCAATCACAAGTTTATTGAAGAATGACATTAAATTCAATTGGTCTTCTAAGTGTAATGAAGCCTTTGAGCAATTGAAGACACTATTGACCACTGCTCCGGTATTGGCTCAACCGGACATCACTAAGCCCTTTGATGTATATTGTGATGCATCTGGCAGTGGGCTCGGCTGTGTACTGATGCAAGAGGGCCGAGTAATTGCGTATGCTTCAAGGCAGTTGCGCCGACATGAGGAGCATTATCCAACTCATGATCTGGAGCTAGCTGCTGTGGTTCATGCCCTAAAGATTTGGCGTCACTATCTGCTGGGAAATATCTGTCACATATATACAGATCATAAAAGTTTGAAGTACATCTTCACCCAGTCAGAGTTAAATATGAGGCAAAGACGATGGCTTGAGCTCATTAAAGACTATGAACTGGAGATCCATTATCACCCAGGCAAGGCCAATGTGGTTGCAGATGCATTAAGTCGTAAGACTTCCTGCCACTGTCTTATGGCGAAGACCTCCGAGAACACTTTGTGTCAAGAAATGGAAAAGCTAAACCTGGGGATCATCCAACAAGGGGCTCTAAATCAACTAAAGCTTGAGTCAATCATTTTGCAAAGAATAATTGATGCTCAAAAAGATAATCTGGGTATGAA
Source organism: Zea mays (assembly GCF_902167145.1). Taxonomy (NCBI): domain Eukaryota; kingdom Viridiplantae; phylum Streptophyta; class Magnoliopsida; order Poales; family Poaceae; genus Zea; species Zea mays. Next base: position 56,006,230 of record NC_050096.1, on the reverse strand, counting down.
GCACATTCGAGAGAAGATAAAGGCTGGAGTAGCCAAGTGTTTCAAGGAAGACGATCAAGGTGTGATATGGTTTAAAAACCGCATAGTAGTGCCAAAGAACGAAGAGCTCCGCCAGCAAATTCTTGATGAGGCACATCTTAGTCGCTATTCAATTCATCCCGGAAGCACTAAGATGTATCAAGACTTGAAGCAACATTACTGGTGGACAAAGATGAAGATTGAAATTGCACGCTATGTGGCTAGATGTGACACTTGCAGACGTGTCAAGGCCATAAACATGAAAACTGCTGGTCCGTTACAATCTTTGCCAATCCCAACATGGAAATGGGAAGACATCAGTATGGACTTTATTGTGGGACTGCCCAGAACAGCCAAAGGGTATGATTCTATTTGGGTTATCGTTGATCGACTCACAAAGATTGCCCACTTCTTACCCGTCAGGGCCAAATATACAGTAGCCACTTATGCAGCATTATATATATCAGCTGTATTCTCAGTTTGCATGGTATTCCAAAGACCATAGTGTCGGATCGTGGACCTCAGTTCGTATCCAAGTTTTGGGAAGAACTTCATAAATCCTTGGGTACCAAATTGCTCCACAGTTCGGCCTATCATCCTCAAACCAGTGGACAAACTGAGAGAGTTAATCAGATACTTGAGGATATGCTGCGGGCATGTGTTCTGGACTTCTCGCAAAAATGGGATGAATGTTTGCCCATAGCGGAGTTTTCATACAATAACAGTTATCAAGAAAGTATCAAGATGGCACCTTTTGAAGCTTTATATGGACGACGGTGTCGAACTCCGCTAAATTGGTCTGAACCTGGAGAAAGATACTTCTTTAGACCTGATATGGTGAAAGAGGTCGAAGAAAAGGTTCAGAGAATTATTCATAATATGAAGAAAGCTTAGGCTCGACAAAAGAGTTATGCAGACCGACGACGACAACCCTTATGCTTTCTGGTAGACGATTATGTCTACTTAAAAGTTTCACCAATGAAGGGTGTATCGCGTTTCGGGGTTAAAGGGAAGCTTGCACCCAGGTACATTGGTCCATTCCTGGTGATTGAGCAATGTGGACCAGTGGCGTACCGACTTCAACTACCCGAAACATTGTCTGCTGTGCATAATGTGTTCCACGTGTCACAATTAAAGAAATGTCTTCGGGTTCCCGATCGAACCGTTGAAGTAACTGATGTTGTCCTGGAACCAGATTTAACATACTCGGAACATCCTATTCGAGTTCTGGATCAAAAGGACAGGATCACCCGAAGAAAGACTCTCAAGTTCTACAAGATATAGTGGAACCAGCATTCTGAAGATGAAGCTACTTGGGAAACTCAAGACTTCTTGAATAAGAATTTCCCAGGCTTTCTAGCCTCATGTAAATTGTAAAGCCTGTATAGCTGTGTAATAAAGGAATGAACCCCCCACATCACCCCTGCCTTGTACCAGAATTAAGGAAATAAAAATGTGATGTGTTTCCTTTACCATTACCTACCCTAGGATCTTAATCTCGGGACGAGATTCTTTTATGGGGGGAAGGATGTGACACCCCTGGTGTTACTATAACTAAAACTTGAGCATGGCATCATGAGCATTGGCATTGCATATGTTTGACACACCTAGAGTGCATTCACTAGGTAAAAATTTCAAACAAGTTGTATTGTTTTAAGTGTTTTGCAAATAGAACCCTGATTAAGGAACTTAACCCTAAATAGGGATTAAAGGGGTAAAACTTAACCCAAGTTGAGAAAACCTAAAAGCTTTAGGGTAAAAGTCATAAAATGACCCCAAAAATAAAGTTGAATCACATTTATACCCCTGGGATACCAGAAACCCTAATTAGAACCCTGGAAAACCCTAAAACCAAACCCTAGGGGCTTATATGCAAAATTAGCCCACTTTTGGGCTAAAGTGCAAAAACCAAGCCAAATAAGTATTTGAAGTCAATTGGTTCACAAATATGTGGACTTGAAAGCCAAACCCTAAGTTTTGGACTTAAATGCAAAATGGACCTCATTTGAGTTCTATACCAAGTCTGAAATTCAGTGTTAAAGGCTCCACTTTGGGGCTTTGAAACTTTCAAAGCATAGGGTTTTTGCCCTAGGTCACCACATCAAAGTTGAAGACCAAACATAGGAGAACAACTTTGCTTAAAGGTGTGGGCTTTGTTGTTAAGGAAAAACTGAAGAAAATCTCAACCTAAGTTGGACTGTCAGGCTGGATTCATTCTGAAACTCAGCTTTTCAGTGTAACAGGGTCGACTTTGAGTATGAATTCCACCTTGATCCAGTACTCAAATAAGCTTAATCCCTATAGTCGAGTTGTAGCTGGTATGTAGCACTACAACTTTGATGCAGAGGCTTGGACCTGTTGTCACATGAAATTGAAAGAAAACTCCCTTGCCAATCGCTCTGTCAGTCGCTCTGAATGGGGATTCACCATGGTACAGTAGCTGAAACAGATAAGGTCGCCAGCGCGGCTTGCTCACCGCCGGTGACCTCTTTGCGCCAAATTCACGCCGTCGCCGTCCTGACTCGAGTGCGGTATGGAGTGGATAACGTCGGGGAGGGGTAACTCGTACGTGGCACCATCCTCTGAGCCCGGCCGAAGTTACTCACCGGCGGCCGCCATAACTCAGTGAAATTCCGCCGCGGTGGCGCGCATGCCGTAGTTCTCCCCCACTGTACCTTTTACCGACGTGGTCGACATGCCATAGTGATGCTATCCGTGACCGCGAGGTGATCACCGGAGTTATTGCCACGGCGTTAGCCACGTATTCACTGCGCCGCCTTCTTCCTTATCTCCGACCGCCACACGTCGCCGTTAAAATTCCCAGCCACCGTCGAAGCTGCCTATAAATTGGAGCCTCGACCAGTGCCGCTAGGTAATTGTGTGTCCAGAGAACCCACGCGCAGCTCCGATTACTTCCCACAGCTCTCCAATTTCACGTTCGCCCCAAATTCAATTTCCGCCATCGCAAGGAACTGCTCACTACGGCCAGCCGTACTCCGGTCAGTCCAACCCTCCCTCTCCCTCGTTTAAGCTTTCCCACATGCCTTCAATGCTTGCTGACCCGTCCAATTAGACTAGAGGTCCACTGACCATTGGGAACGCATGCATCTTTGGTTTATCCGCGCGCTCACCGTGGCCAGACCGTATTAGTTCATCAAATGTGCAATTAACTTAGGGGAATCGATGGTTGGGGTGTGAATTCGGTTTCGACCGAAGAGGGGCGTCAGTCCTTTCCCCAATCGACCGGCCTGCTAGCTCGCCGGAGCTCCTCCGTGCGCTGCCGTCGTCGAGGACTTCACCGTGCGAAGGAATAGAAACCCAAGGGCTATTTTGTAATCTGTCAGCGACACGGCGAAACAGTAAAGGAACTTATCTCCAGATAGCCGAGAACCCGAGGACTTTTCTACATAAATGCCAGCGCGGGCGCGCCCCGTTTTCTCTGAGGATTGGGCCGTATGGGCTGCTTCTGGCCCAGTACTGTTTAATTTTTCTCCTTTTCTTTTTCAGTAGAACTTTGAAAACCTGTAGAAAATTACAGAAAAATCCTAAAAATATGAGACCAATTTTCCTAGGCTTCTTATTTTCCCTAGATTTTAGTAAAAATAGTATTATGATTTTTAGTGGAAATAAGAAATTTTAAGGTATTTAAAGTAGTTAAAAGTATTAGTTATGGATTTTTAGAAAATAATTGGTAAGTCCAAAAATGCCCAAACTTTTTATGGGAACTTAAAACATTATTTAGAAACCTTGGGTAGAGTTTGAATTGTTTTGGACCTTGTTTGATCACCAAACCCCAAAACCACCCCCCTGCCCTATGAACTCCTTTACCGACTCCGGAAACCCTAAGTTCCCGGAACTACGTGAAGGAAAGTTGTATTCAAGACATAGATAATAAGTTTATATTATCTTTGCATCCTCATGAGCATCCCATGGCATCCATTCTTATACCTATGTATGGTTATGATTAGAACGAGAAGAAGAGATAGAAGTAATTGAAGAGGAGACACCACCACCACCTTCGGAGTCTCAGGCCGGGAATCATTTCTACTTTGATATCTGTGGATCTGAGCCTGATTCACCTGTGAACGAAGGCAAGCCCCGGTGCATGCAACCCCTTTCCGTGTGTTTTAAATACTTTTTACACACTTAAGTCTAGTGAAATGTGCATTAGGTTCATAGGAGTTACTTGAAACCCTTTGATGCATTGCTTTCCTTGATATCCATACCTTTATAGATACTTCTGTGAAGTATCAAAATTATGATTTACAAAAATGCTTAGCCTTGCTTAGATCTTGTGGATAGAGGTTGTCCTCAATTTAACCATGGAGAGGATGGCTTCTACCTGCAAGAATATTTTCATTTGGAGCAATAGTGGGATCTTACTGCAAAGTTCCCCGTGATGCTCTTTCATCCTAAGGAACAGACACATTCCTAAGGATGGAAATACTTAAATTGAAACTTGGGTTAGGAACAGGTGATGTTCTACCCAAGTTGGTTAAGGATTAACGCGTATGTAGGCGTGCTGACCGAGGACCCTTTAACTGGTCACATGCCTCGTCATGGGTAAGCCTTGCCTCGGGCAGACTAAGGCCGGAATAAGATAACACGAAATGGGCGTGGAGCGGTGGCGAGAGTAGCGTGTACCCTCCGTGGCAAGAGGCTGGACGGTGGTGTATCTGTGCTCTCGGTTTGCGTGAACCTGATCCGGTCTTAAGAACCCCGGTGGCGGGTTGACATATGCAAGGGTTAAGTGCTACATATGTCGTGTGATTGGAGATCCTCAGCTGAGTATAATCGATTCGGATCGCCGTACCTTCGCGGTTATGAAGACTTGGTCACTTCCCTGCAACCTAAAGTCAGGATGTGAACACTATGGATAAAAATGATGTTGTATTGATGAGATGTTGAAATTAGACTAGATGCAAATAGAGTCTATTAATACTTAAGATGGCATTAAAAGATTGAAAGTAAGGACTCACTTTAGTAAGCTACTTCTGCAAAAGTATAAGTTGATTTTTGCTAAAGCCTCTCCTTGACACCTATTTATCCAGCATACCCTTGAGAGTCTTTTCCTTAGTCGGGTAAGACTTGCTGAGTAATTCCATACTCAGGGTTTATCCCTTTGTTGTTTTTAGGTGAGGAAGCGACAAATTTTTGTTGCTTTTGCTCCAAGGTGGTACCAAATGAAGAAAAACAAGACTGAAGTGCGGGAGGACTTGGTCCTCCACATAGGATCTTTTGCTTAAAACTTATCGGGAGGAGTTTGTGCCTCCCTTGGTTTGTATAATATTACTACTCTGCACTCACGTTTAGTTCTGGTCTGTAATAAAATAACTCAAGCTTGCTTTTGAAATAAATGTAAGTTTATGTAATTGCTTCCGCATTTCTTTATCTCCGATGTTCTGTAATGTCTGCAAGACGGGTGAGACGTTCCTGGTAAGGTAAGGAAAGATACCGAGCTTGTCAAGTGACTTAGGAACATCTACAGGATGTCTGATGTCTGTTTGACAAGGACAACTGTAGGTGGGCCTAATTACTTGGGAGGTTCCGTCACACCTTGTTCTTAACTCATAGCATTTGAGAACAAGTCCCCAACATTGGCGCCCACCTCCGGTGAATCCTTTTCGACCAACTTCGGCAAGCACTGACCTTCGTCATGCCACCGAAGAAAGCTTCAGCGATAGGGGCTGCCGCTCTGCAGCCACTGGACCCGAACCAGGAGACCCTTTCTCTTCGAGAGGCCCGAAGCCAGAAGAGGAAGGCCACTAGTCCAACACTTCAGGAGGAGGAGTTGGACCAAGAAATCAGAAACATGGAGATGCTTCATCAACAAGTACAAAGGAAAAAGGAGAAGATGGCTCGACTAGCCGATCTTCAAAGGCAGATTGACGAAGCCACTGAAGAAGTACGCCATCTTGCCCAAGACGAACAAGAGCGAAGGCCCCAACATAGGGAGCTTCATCAAGAAGGCTTCTTCAACGAAGATGGATGGTATGATGATTTTAATCATGATACCTTTACTTTTGACGATGCTTCTCCCTTGGCAGCAGAACTGCAGGCTATCCCCTGGCCTCCATCATACAAGCCACCTTAGCTCCCTATGTATGATGGACATTCAGATCCGAAGCAGTTTTGATGAGCTATGAAGCAACTATATCTTCATACGGAGGCAATGCAGCTGTCATGGCCAAGTCCTTCGTCATGGCAGTTAAGAATGTGGCCCAAACGTGGTATTCTTCTCTTCGGCCAAGAACTATTACTTCATGTCAGAAGCTCAAAGATATGCTGGTAACAAGTTTCTAGGACTTTTAGACGAAGCCAGTTACAGCTCAGGCTTTGTTTCAATGCACGCAAGACCATGAGGAGTATCTCCAAGCATACGTCCGAAGGTTCTTGCGCTTGAGAGCACAAGCGCCTACAATGCCCAATGAAATTGTCATTGAGGCCATGATCAAGGGGCTTCGTCCAGGACCTACTGCCCAGTACTTTGCCAGAAAGCCTCCACAGACCTTGGAGAAGCTACTTCAAAAGATGGATGAATACATCCACGCTGACAATGATTATCGTCAAAGAAGGGAGGAAGCCTACAGGTTCTCTGAGATGACCAGGGGCTTCGGAGGGAGAATCCACCCAAGGCATGTCAGGTCAATCCACTCCACTCAGAGTGACGGCAGAGGAAGTCAGCAACAGAGGCCACAATATTCCTCGCAAGCTTCGGGGCAGCAACAAAGCTATCTTCGGCCGCCAACTCCAAGAGGCAGAGGCGCCAGGGGCTTCGGAGGAAGGTTTGGGGATCAACCTATGAAAATTTATTGCTTATTCTATGGTGAAGACAAGGGCCATACTACAAGGATGTGCCATGTCACCATTCAGAAACAAAAGGAAATAGCAGAAGCTGCAGCTCAGCAAAACCAGCCGAAGCAAGTCATGCACACTGCTTCGTATCACTCACCTTACATACCAGAGTATGTAGGTAACCATCCTGCAGCTTCTGTTGCTTCGGCTAGCCAGCCACAGGCATCTTGGCCACAACCTCCACCTCCGCCACCACTACAACCTGCATATCCACGAGGTCAGCAGCCAGAAGGGAGCCAACAGACCCACCAACAGCGAGATTTCAGGGAGGAGTCCGAAGCTCACACAGTCAACAGTACTGTGCCAGAATTGAAGCATATCTATTGAGAGATATCCTACCCTTGAAACAATTTTTTACATTCATTGTCATTTACTAAGGAACAATTATCAAAAACCTAGTTTTCTTGTCATTTTCAATTCCTTGTAATAGCTTCGTTTTTGCCATAGTGAAAATATGTCTTCTCCACAGACTTACGGAGTCTAAAAAAGTCGCTGAAGCACAAAAGTTATTTCTAAGAGAACGTGTCACACCCGTTTCCAAGGGCAGAGCCGGGTGCATAGCATATGTGTGCCAGGATCTATTTCCACACATATGTTGACGTCACAAGTGTAATATATCAAAAGGACAATGCATAAAAGCGTAAATAACGATTATATTAACATATTACACTTCGAACAGACAATATGTCTTAACCTTTATTCATCAAAGTACAGCGAACATGGACATCCATCCACAGGAAGATGACCGGGGGTATCACTAGACTAGCATCCATGGAGTTCAGCATCATATCTTCATCTGCAAACTTCTGATCAAAATTAAGCAAGGGTGAGCTCACTTATGGTCGGGGCTCAGCAAGTGGGGGAAAAACTAATGCAAGTCTAACAAGGTGAGGCTGAGGTTGAGCAGTAAGCATTTTAGTTGGTCAACATTTTATTAACAACACCTGTCTTACTAATAAGTGTGAATCCCAAGCATTCCCATTAAGCAAAGATACAAGATTATATAAAAAACACTTAAGTGAAACCACTTAAGCAAAACCATTGGCAGATCATCGGATCTCGATTTATTTCCATCTTCAAGTTCAATTATCATGTGAGGAGTCCAGGCTGCTCATAACCGTGAGCACGGCTGATATATCAGTTTTACACTCTGCAGAGGTGGCGCATCTTTACCCATGAGTCGCGATTCCCTTCTAGCCCGGGTTAGCTAGACCCGTATTCACTTCCGAGGTGAATGGCCAGGGTCTCACTACGAGGCTTCTCCCTAGAGTCCTCATTACGCAAATGCTGGAAATGGTCAAACTGCATAAGGCACACCTACCGTAACCAACTTATAGTCCAGACTACAGGGTAAAGCTTTGGGAACTATGCCCGTATCCAATCTGCCTGAGCCGGAACTATAAGAGCTTGCCAGATGCCCTCGTTCCTGTCGACCACGACCAACACCCAACATAAGACTTCCCTAGTTATTTAGCCAAGACCAGAGCCATGATAGTTCTCATGGTAGCACTGTTTTCCCGGGTGGTCACTCCATGTTCCAATTAATATGCAATAATCTTGTTTAACCATCGGGTTAACAACAATAACGTAAACTTACCATTTTGGAACATTAATATCATAAGCGGGAGTGACTGCATAAAGTTAAGTTGTAGCAATAGCATAGCTACGAAGGTAAAGTATAATTCCCAGGTTTGATCAAGGAATAAGGTTGGAAAGGTTATCTAAATAGGTAACCCGTCAAATTATGCATATATATCCAAAAGAATAAACTTTATTAAATGTATTGTTTGGGATCAAACAGAGTATGCAGAGGGAGAAGTCCACTTGCCTTGCTTATTGAAAGCTTGAGGTTCTTCCACGGATAGGAATAGATCTTGATTCTTAACTACTAGATCAACCACTGAATATCACACAAACAAACAAGAAGAACAAACACCACTCAATAACATGCAACATTCACCATACGTAAAGCTAAAAGAAAGCCTAACGAAAAGAGCGTTCGCTTTTCAAATACGTCGCAAGTCATGGTTATAATAAGAGGGTATTCTTTTCAAAAATGTGTGATCTATACTTTATAAAATAATACATGAGCTTATAAATATCTTAAGTAAAATATGCAAATATTAGGTTCACCAATTTAATCTTTTATAAAACGTCATACGTGATATGTCTAATATTAAGGGTTTATAAGATGATAAAACACGTTATAACAATATTAAACCTTTTTAATATTTTAGAAAAGATATATGTTATATCTAATGTTAATGGGCTACTAATCACGTTATTAACTATAGAAGCATTATGGAGCATATTATTAGTCATTCACTTATGACAAATTAAAATATAAGTCTAAATAGGTTTTATGTGAAAAGACCATAATTATATTATTAATCACTTGTTTAAGACGAGTTAGGTTATGGATCTTAAGTGGATTTTCATGCAAAAGATAATGAACGCATAATTATCATTTAATATCATTAAAAGCACATAGCCTATATTATTATATTTGAAGTCAATATATATAAAGTAACATTTTAAGTTATAAAAGAACTTAGACTCTTATTACTTTATTTTATCCTTTAGGAAAAACTAAGTGGTTCATATATAACGTGGACTAAATTTGATGAAAAGAATAATTAAACCTATATTACTAGTTATGAACAAATTGCATATAGGTTTAATTAAAAAGATAATTAATCTACTATTTATCTTTAGTTTTAATTTGAGAACTAGTGATCTAATTATTAAATAAGGAAATTGTATTCGACATTATATATATAAACTATGATTTTAGTTTACGAAAGCAAGAACACTAATTAATACATTTTAACACTTATTTATGGAAAGTTATGATATATGCTTTAATGAAATTTTATGTAAAAGACAATGAACAACAATTATATTTTATTTTTATTAGAAAGTACATGTCCTATATTTTATTAAGAAAGTTATAGACAAAATAATATATAAACTAACATTATTATTAAAGAACATGAACACTAATTTCCTTAGTTTATTCCTTAGGAAAAACTAAGTGACACATATATAAATAATATGAACTAATTTTGATTAAATGATTAATTAAGCCTATATAACCAGTTGGAAACAAATATAAATCTAATTAACTAGGTTATGAGAGGACATAATTAATCTATTATTTATCTTTACATTTAGTTTAGAAACATATGACCTAGATATTTAAAATGAATATTATATTCCTTGTACGTTATTAACTATTGTTTTAGTTATGACGATGTGAGCACTTAATTAAGCCATATAATTTTTAGAAAAGTTATATGACATATTACTATTTAGTACGGATATACTTAAACATCTATAATAAATCTTATTAAATCAAAATCATGATGTCTATTAAAAGGGTCATTTTACCGTTAGAAACAAATTTTCTAATTCTTTAGTAAGAAACCTATTTTTACCAACATAACTATCAATTTCTTTATTAGAAAAGCATGAGTGCCTAATTAAGTTATTATAAATTTTACTATTTCGGTTTTCATTCTTTCTTTTCTACATAGAGATTATACGTGTGGTTAAAATTGTTTACTTAATTCTTCTAACATTAATATACTAAGAATTAATTGTAAATTACTAAATAGGACTTTTAATAGCATATTCACAGTTATTATGACATACATAAATATTTTACTAATTCTACGTAATTAAATGCTATACTTATGAATACATTTATCATGAATAGTAAAATATATATTTTCATTTGACTGGAAATACATGGCCTAGTAGTCCTCCTATTTTTCTTCATGAAAATAAGTTTACACTTAAAATACTACTAACAATTATTGTTCCACATACACTAAAGCGAAATTCAATTTTATAGTACGAAAACCACGGAAGTAGTGAATAGTGTCCGTACTTATTAAAATTATAAAATCATACGCATCTCTAAAATCATAGACGTGAATCGCCAAATCGTATCATTTCAATATTACAACAATAATTCACAATAAATTCAAAACATGATTTAGAAAATAAATATTTCGAGGTTGTTTTCAACCTTGGTTTTTCGTTCATGCGCAGGGATGAACGTCGACGAGCGGGGTTCGACGGGCGGGGTTCCGGCGATGGGCTTCGGTTCTGGCGAGTTGTGAAAGTTGCTGGCGACGGCGAGCAAGCAATGAACGACGAGGGCGATAGCTCCGACGTGATGAATGAACTCGGACGGCGTCACGACGTGGGTGCAGCAGGGACTCGACAGTCATCGAGGAATTGAACATGGTTGCTGGTGTCGAGGGGTAGGTGTACAGCAACACCAGGGACGACGAGGCCTTGGTGACAGGCATCGGTAGATCGATGACGGTGATACAGCACTACGACGATGGTGGTCGGCGGCGCACGGCAACAAGGAGACACGACGAGCGCTGGGAAGGCAATGCTTGGCGAGCACCAGCAACAGCACAAGGCACAGCGAGGGGCTAAACATGGGCATTCGGAGATGGCGGTTGGCGACCAGGCAGTGCGGCAGGGAGAGAATTGAGCAGGGAGAGGGCTCCGTGTGGGTTTTATAGAGAGGAAAGGGAGGGATTTAAGTCTAGATTAACGCTCCTTTGATGGCTGGTTAAGCGCTACATTAATCATTCGGAAAACGGCAGTCGTTTATGCTCCATCAATGGCCGTAACAAATAAAGAAAGAGGGTGATGCTTGGGGTGGGAGAAACGCCTGCAGTTATGTCAATCAAGGAGAGCGGAACGGTTGGACGCGAGGACGCAGAAGCCGAGCGGCGCACACAGTCTAGAGCTTGATGATACTACTGACGAGCGGGACCTATCTGCAAGAGACAGAGAGAGGGGCGAGGGGATACCGCATGCTGGCTGGGCGCCTGGGCGTGGGTGACGGGTTGAGCGTGCATGCTTGATTGACCTGCATGGCCTACTGGGCTGAGGCATTTTTTTAATTGTTTTTTTTTCATTTCTTCTTTTTTTTAACGTGTGTGTATGTGTGTTCGTGAGTGTTTTGCGTTTTTTTTCTTTTCAAATTCCTAATCGTTTTCTCTTTCCCTGTTTATTAATATATGAGTGTTAATATATATTTATTTAAATACTTCATAAAAAACTATAATAAATTTAAAAGATAATATTCTATAGATAAAATACTCAATTTTAAAGAATAAGTTATTTTAATCAAAAGTCTATTATTTAAATAGATTGGGCTCCATGAAAAAGGAAATATTATTTTTCACAAATACCTACAAGGAAAGCTATTAACGTATCAAAAAGCATGTTTCAAAAACACTTATTTTAACAACTCATTCTTATTTTTTTTAAATGAGATTTTCACAGTAACTTAAATTCAAAAATTGGATACATCAAACAAAATTTATGCTTCGGCATGAATGCATTAAACACTTAATAAATTTTATTACTCAAAGATTACTTATCTTTGTTTGTATCACCATTTCATTATTTAAAAACATAAATATTTTCCTTTCCACTGAAAATTAATAATATAAACTAAGTTATCTTTAATTGATGGATTTAGGGTGTTACAAAATCTACCCCTCTTAAAAAGAATCTCGTCCTCGAGATTAAGAAAGGCTAGCACGAAAGCAAAGGAGATAAATGGTTATTTGTAGGTTCTTAGTTCACATTGAACTCTTCCAATCTTAAAGAACTTGTTTCTTTATTCCGCAATGTATACTGATCAGGCGACCCTAACCATCGTAGTTATAAATTGGTTGGTCTGTGCATTATAACTTGGGTCTTGCCTCACGGTCTTCTTCTCTTGTCGCTTCATGGGATATTGGTGAATAATATGTCCTTCATCTTTGAAGTAGTAGCAAGCACCTCTTGCATTGAGCTCTTTTGCGAGTCAACTTTATTTGATAGACGACAATTGATGGCTGATTGGATGCCTATATCTTAAAAGCCAAATTTGATTCTCTTGATTATGTATCCATGAGTTTCAGGGCTTTTGCTTGCAGTTGAAGTGGATTAATCATATATCCAAACATTCTTTTGTTCCTTTTGCTGTTCCCCATTCCAAGTCTGACATTTGCATGGGTATGGAAGGATGGAGGGGAAAAGATTAAACAAAGATAAGGTATAGAGAGCAGAGAAACTCATCTATCTAAGGTTTTTCCTAGCTAACTGATGTTATTGTGGACAAAAGTCACACAATACAACAACAATCATTACAAAAAAACAAAACATAGTCACAAATATAACTAACATGAACTCAAACATATCAGCACAACACAATCCAATTCTACTCATTCAACCAAAACAAAAGGTGAGACAAGGTTTGGAATAAGTAAGATATTATAAAGTCAAGGAGTCAAGTAAGAATTATCAAGGAGTTAGACAAGACATATTTGTCGGTGGCCAATAGTGAAATAAGATAATCATGAACTATTAAACTCAGGATAAATGATACAACCAAGGATATAAAGTGAGTTAGGGAGAAAGCATTATCAAGGGGTAGAGAGCCAAAGGTTTCATACATCAAGATAGATATTGCGCAAGGGTGGCAATACAATGGCACGGAAGCAAAAGTATAAGAATTCAATAGGGAGAAAGCATTATCAAGGAGAGAAGTAGAGAGACAAAGGGTTCAATATATCAAGGTAGATATTGTCCAAGGATGACAATACAATGGCAAGAAAACAAGAGTAGAAGAAATCAAGGGTTATATAACAATATTATGGATTAGAAAACAACTACCATATAACATCGTCCTTACCGATCTAGTCGAAAACTTAGCACTATAGAACTATCCTATCAACCTAACCAAGAAGAATGGTAATAGATCCAAGAGATCTATAACGAAACTTCTTGTGGGGCGGGGATAAGACAGAGAATGGGGCATCTTCCATAGCTTCTAAAGGGTTCCTTCCGGTAGACTTCACTTCAAGTTCCACAATCCTAACTTGATCATCTTGTAGTGCTTCCGAGTAGAGTCTTCTGATAGACCAAAATCAGACTAGAAGAGTTGAAAATAAAAGAGACGGGTTTTAATATAAAGTAAATTTTAATGGAGGAAAATGTATCAAGCTTTGAAAGACTAACTGGGCTTTCCATTTCTAACTAATCTAGCGACCTACGGTCACATTCCTTTGATACCACTTCTGTCACACCCGTTTCCGAAGGGCAGAGCCGGGTGCATAGCATATGTGTGCCAGGATCTATTTCCACACATATGTTGACGTCACAAGTGTAATATATCAAAAGGACAATGCATAAAAGCGTAAATAACGATTATATTAACATATTACACTTCGAACAGACAATATGTCTTAACCTTTATTCATCAAAGTACAACGAACATGGACATCCATCCACAGGAAGATGACCGGGGGTATCACTAGACTAGCATCCATGGAGTTCAGCATCATATCTTCATCTGCAAACTTCTGATCAAAATTAAGCAAGGGTGAGCTCACTTATGGTCGGGGCTCAGCAAGTGGGGGAAAAACTAATGCAAGTCTAACAAGGTGAGGCTGAGGTTGAGCAGTAAGCATTTTAGTTGGTCAACATTTTATTAACAACACCTGTCTTACTAATAAGTGTGAATCCCAAGCATTCCCATTAAGCAAAGATACAAGATTATATAAAAAACACTTAAGTGAAACCACTTAAGCAAAACCATTGGCAGATCATCGGATCTCGATTTATTTCCATCTTCAAGTTCAATTATCATGTGAGGAGTCCAGGCTGCTCATAACCGTGAGCACGGCTGATATATCAGTTTTACACTCTGCAGAGGTGGCGCATCTTTACCCATGAGTCGCGATTCCCTTCTAGCCCGGGTTAGCTAGACCCGTATTCACTTCCGAGGTGAATGGCCAGGGTCTCACTACGAGGCTTCTCCCTAGAGTCCTCATTACGCAAATGCTGGAAATGGTCAAACTGCATAAGGCACACCTACCGTAACCAACTTATAGTCCAGACTACAGGGTAAAGCTTTGGGAACTATGCCCGTATCCAATCTGCCTGAGCCGGAACTATAAGAGCTTGCCAGATGCCCTCGTTCCTGTCGACCACGACCAACACCCAACATAAGACTTCCCTAGTTATTTAGCCAAGACCAGAGCCATGATAGTTCTCATGGTAGCACTGTTTTCCCGGGTGGTCACTCCATGTTCCAATTAATATGCAATAATCTTGTTTAACCATCGGGTTAACAACAATAACGTAAACTTACCATTTTGGAACATTAATATCATAAGCGGGAGTGACTGCATAAAGTTAAGTTGTAGCAATAGCATAGCTACGAAGGTAAAGTATAATTCCCAGGTTTGATCAAGGAATAAGGTTGGAAAGGTTATCTAAATAGGTAACCCGTCAAATTATGCATATATATCCAAAAGAATAAACTTTATTAAATGTATTGTTTGGGATCAAACAGAGTATGCAGAGGGAGAAGTCCACTTGCCTTGCTTATTGAAAGCTTGAGGTTCTTCCACGGATAGGAATAGATCTTGATTCTTAACTACTAGATCAACCACTGAATATCACACAAACAAACAAGAAGAACAAACACCACTCAATAACATGCAACATTCACCATACGTAAAGCTAAAAGAAAGCCTAACGAAAAGAGCGTTCGCTTTTCAAATACGTCGCAAGTCATGGTTATAATAAGAGGGTATTCTTTTCAAAAATGTGTGATCTATACTTTATAAAATAATACATGAGCTTATAAATATCTTAAGTAAAATATGCAAATATTAGGTTCACCAATTTAATCTTTTATAAAATGTCATACGTGATATGTCTAATATTAAGGGTTTATAAGATGATAAAACACGTTATAACAATATTAAACCTTTTTAATATTTTAGAAAAGATATATGTTATATCTAATGTTAATGGGCTACTAATCACGTTATTAACTATAGAAGCATTATGGAGCATATTATTAGTCATTCACTTATGACAAATTAAAATATAAGTCTAAATAGGTTTTATGTGAAAAGACCATAATTATATTATTAATCACTTGTTTAAGACGAGTTAGGTTATGGATCTTAAGTGGATTTTCATGCAAAAGATAATGAACGCATAATTATCATTTAATATCATTAAAAGCACATAGTCTATATTATTATATTTGAAGTCAATATATATAAAGTAACATTTTAAGTTATAAAAGAACTTAGACTCTTATTACTTTATTTTATCCTTTAGGAAAAACTAAGTGGTTCATATATAACGTGGACTAAATTTGATGAAAAGAATAATTAAACCTATATTACTAGTTATGAACAAATTGCATATAGGTTTAATTAAAAAGATAATTAATCTACTATTTATCTTTAGTTTTAATTTGAGAACTAGTGATCTAATTATTAAATAAGGAAATTGTATTCGACATTATATATATAAACTATGATTTTAGTTTACGAAAGCAAGAACACTAATTAATACATTTTAACACTTATTTATGGAAAGTTATGATATATGCTTTAATGAAATTTTATGTAAAAGACAATGAACAACAATTATATTTTATTTTTATTAGAAAGTACATGTCCTATATTTTATTAAGAAAGTTATAGACAAAACAATATATAAACTAACATTATTATTAAAGAACATGAACACTAATTTCCTTAGTTTATTCTTTAGGAAAAACTAAGTGACACATATATAAATAATATGAACTAATTTTGATTAAATGATTAATTAAGCCTATATAACCAGTTGGAAACAAATATAAATCTAATTAACTAGGTTATGAGAGGACATAATTAATCTATTATTTATCTTTACATTTAGTTTAGAAACATATGACCTAGATATTTAAAATGAATATTATATTCCTTGTACGTTATTAACTATTGTTTTAGTTATGACGATGTGAGCACTTAATTAAGCCATATAATTATTAGAAAAGTTATATGACATATTACTATTTAGTACGGATATACTTAAACATCTATAATAAATCTTATTAAATCAAAATCATGATGTCTATTAAAAGGGTCATTTTACCGTTAGAAACAAATTTTCTAATTCTTTAGTAAGAAACCTATTTTTACCAATATAACTATCAATTTCTTTATTAGGAAAGCATGAGTGCCTAATTAAGTTATTATAAATTCTACTATTTCGGTTTTCATCCTTTCTTTTCTACATAGAGATTATACGTGTAGTTAAAATTGTTTACTTAATTCTTCTAACATTAATATACTAAGAATTAATTGTAAATTACTAAATAGGACTTTTAATAGCATATTCACAGTTATTATGACATACATAAATATTTTACTAATTCTACGTAATTAAATGCTATACTTATGAATACATTTATCATGAATAGTAAAATATATATTTTCATTTGACTGGAAATACATGGCCTAGTAGTCCTCCTATTTTTCTTCATGAAAATAAGTTTACACTTAAAATACTACTAACAATTATTGTTCCACACACACTAAAGCGAAATTCAATTTTATAGTACGAAAACCACGGAAGTAGTGAATAGTGTCCGTACTTATTAAAATTATAAAATCATACGCATCTCTAAAATCATAGACGTGAATCGCCAAATCGTATCATTTCAATATTACAACAATAATTCACAATAAATTCAAAACATGATTTAGAAAATAAATATTTCGAGGTTGTTTTCAACCTTGGTTTTTTGTTCATGCGCAGGGATGAACGTCGACGAGCGGGGTTCGACGGGCGGGGTTCCGGCGATGGGCTTCGGTTCTGGCGAGTTGTGAAGGTTGCTGGCGACGGCGAGCAAGCAATGAACGACGAGGGCGATAGCTCCGACGTGATGAATGAACTCGGACGGCGTCACGACGTGGGTGCAGCAGGGACTCGACAGTCATCGAGGAATTGAACATGGTTGCTGGTGTCGAGGGGTAGGTGTACAGCAACACCAGGGACGACGAGGCCTTGGTGACAGGCATCGGTAGATCGATGACGGTGATACAGCACTACGACGATGGTGGTCGGCGGCGCACGGCAACAAGGAGACACGACGAGCGCTGGGAAGGCAATGCTTGGCGAGCACCAGCAACAGCACAAGGCACAGCGAGGGGCTAAACATGGGCATTCGGAGATGGAGGTTGGCGACCAGGCAGTGCGGCAGGGAGAGAATTGAGCAGGGAGAGGGCTCCGTGTGGGTTTTATAGAGAGGAAAGGGAGGGATTTAAGTCTAGATTAACGCTCCTTTGATGGCTGGTTAAGCGCTACATTAATCATTCGGAAAACGGCAGTTGTCGGCGTTTCGAGACAGGGGGGTCCCTAAGCCGACGAGTGAGTGTGCTGCGTGCCCCAGCCCAGATGGGTCGAGCGCGTGGGCGAGCGCGAAGGGGGGAGAGGCGAGGTGGCCGGAGCCGAGCGTGAGAGAGGTGGAAGTCCCGCGGCCTTCGTGTTCGTCCCGCGCCCAGGTCAGGTGCGCTTGCAGTAGGGGGGTTACAAGCGTCCACGCGGGTGAGGGAAGTGAGCGGCCCCAAGAGAGCGCCTGTCCCGTCCTCGGTCCCGCGCGGCCAACCTCCTCTGAGAAGGCCCTGGTCCTTCCTTTTATAGTCGTAAGGAGAGGATCCAGGTGTACAATGGGGATGTAGCAGAGTGCTACGTGTCTAGCGGAGGGAGAGCTAGCGCCCTAGGTACATGCCAATGTGGCAGCCGGAGAGATCTGGGCACCCTGCTGGCGTGATGTCGTGGCTGTCGGAGGTGCGGCGGAGCCTGATGGAGGGACAGCTGTTGGAGCGGTCGAGTCCCTGCTGACGTTGTCCTGCTTCCGTAAGAGAGCTGGGGGCCGCCGTCGTCATAGAGCTTGTGGAGCGCCATCATTGCCTCTCTGGCGGAGCTGGCCGGATGAGACGTCGGTCTTGTTCTCCGTGACCCGAGTCGATTCGGGGTGGGATGATGATGGCGCCTCCTGTTGACGTGGCGGTCTGTGCCCTAGGCAGGGCGACGTGGGGTTTCCTCCGAAGCCGAGGTTGAGTCTGCCTTCTGTTGCCGTGGCCGAGCCCGAGCCAAGGGGTCGGGCGAGGCGGAAGTCGTTCGGCCGAGGCCAGGGCGGAGTCCGAGCCCTGGGGTCGGGCGAGGCGGAGTTTCGTCGTCTTCCGGGTCTTAGCCCGAGTCCGAGCCCTGGGGTCGGGCGGAGCGGAGTTCGCCGTCTTCCGGGTCTTAGCCCGAGTCCGAGCCCTGGGGTCGGGCGGAGCGGAGTTCGCCGTCTTCCGGGTCTTAGCCCGAGTCCGAGCCCTGGGGTCGGGCGGAGCGGAGTTCGCCGTCTTCCGGGTCTTAGCCCGAGTCCGAGCCCTGGGGTCGGGCGGAGCGGAGTTCGCCGTCTTCCGGGTCTTAGCCCGAGTCCGAGCCCTGGGGTCGGGCGGAGCGGAGTTCGCCGTCTTCCGGGTCTTAGCCCGAGTCCGAGCCCTGGGGTCGGGCGGAGCGGAGTTCGCCGTCTTCCGGGTCTTAGCCCGAGTCCGAGCCCTGGGGTCGGGCGGAGCGGAGTTCGCCGTCTTCCGGGTCTTAGCCCGAGTCCGAGCCCTGGGGTCGGGCGGAGCGGAGTTCGCCGTGGCGCCTTTGGCAAGGCCTGATTGCCTGTCAGACTCACTCTGTCGAGTGGCACTGCAGTCGGAGTGGCGCAGGCGGCGCTGTCCTTCTGTCAGACTGGCCAGTGGAGCGGTGGAGTGACGGCGGTCACCTCGGCTCTGCCGGGGGTGCGTGTCAGGATAGAGGTGTCAGGCCACCTTTGCGTTAAATGCCCCTGCAATTTGGTCAGTCGGTGTGGTGATTTAGTCAAGGTTGCTTCTGAGCGAAGCCAAGGCCTTGGGCGAGCCGGTGATGTGTCCGCCATAAAAAGGGGGCCTCGGGCGAGACGGAAGTCTCTCGAGGTCGGCTGCCTTTGGCCGAGGCTAGGCTCGGGTGAAGCGTGATCGAGTCACTCGTGTGGACTGATCCCTGACTTAATCGTGCCCATCAGGCCTTTGCAGCTTTATGCTGATGGGGGTTACCAGCTGAGAATTAGGCGCCTTGAGGGTACCCCTAATTATGGTCCCCGACAGTAGCCCCCGAGCCTCGAAGGGAGTGTTAGCACTCGCTTGGAGGCTTTTGTCGCACTTTTTTGCAAGGGGACCAGCCTTTCTCGGTTGCATTTCGTTCCGGTGGGTGCGCGCGAGCGCACCCGCCGGGTGTAGCCCCCGAGGCCTCGGAGGAGTGGTTACACTCCTTCGAGGTCTTAATACTTCGCTTAACGCTTCGGCTGGTCTGGTCGTTCCCTCATGCGAACTGGCCGTAGCCCGGGTGTACGGTCGGGGCCCAAGCTCTCGGGCTGGTATGTTGACGCTGTCAACGATTTGGCCGGAGCCGGTTTTTGCGAGAGCAGCCCCCGAGCCTCTGCACAGGGCGAGAGGACGATCAGGGACAGACTCGGCTTTTTACATACGCCCCTACGTCGCCTTTCCGCAAGGAGGAGGGGGGGAGTGCGCCATGTTACCCTCGATGGGCACCGAACATGGTGTCTCCGGTGAGCTGCAAGCGGGTAATCCGAGTGGACGTCCGTGCCCCGTTCGTTGGGGGTCGGCTAGGGGCCCAGAGGCACGCCCAAAAGTACCTGCGGGTGATTTGCCGGACCCGGTCCCCTGGCGACGGGGTCCGAGGGCTCGATGCCTCCCTCCGATGGGATTCCGTTACAAGATCGTTCCCGCTGGTCTCGGAAATGTCCTAGGGTACCTCGGGAGCGCAGCCCGAGCCTCGGTTATGTATCGAACGTACCCCTGGTCATCCCTCGCTCGGTGTCTGAGGCGATTGTGAACCCTTCGGGGGCCAGCCTTCGAACCCCTGATCAGTAATGGGCGCGGAGCCCGAGTAGCCTGAGGCGGCCATGGAGCCCTTCGGGGGGCTGGCCTTCGAACCCCTGACCAGTAGTGGGTGTCGAGCCCACGCGATCTGAGGCGACTGTTGAACCCTCGGGGGGCCAGCCTTCGAACCCCTGATCAGTAATGGGGGGCTCGGAGCCCGGTTCCTTCGCGGAGAAGGATCCCTTTCGGGGTATCCCCCTTTCCCGGTCCCTGTTGCAAGAGATAGAGAAAGAGGAAAACGGAAAAGGATACGAAATCGGACGACGTGGCGTTCCTTTTCTGACGCGGTTATTGCGGCGAAGGTGAAGCGTCGCGCGCTCCCTGTCCCCGACTTAGTCGAGAAAGCTTGAAGGACTGCTTCGGCAGGAGAGCTTCCGAACGTGATGACTCGTTCGGTCCACGGAGTCGCTTTATCCGAGCGCAAGTTACTTATCACAGAAAGGGACGAGTGAGGTATCCGTATCCCGGAGGCGTAGGAGTCCCTCGGCTCGGTCAGCCTTGGCTGCTTACGTGTACCTCGTCGTTTCCAGGATCCGCTTTCCGAAGTGGCCAAGAAGCACGAAAGAAATCCTGCTAAAAAGAGATCCTTTTTCGAGGAAAAATTCGACGCAGAGGGGGTCTCCCCCCTTTTAGCCCCCGAGGGAGGGTCGGGCTTTGCCGAGGCTAGGCCGACCCTTCCTTGACAACTAAACTTTGCGTAGGTGCGAGGTATATGAACAACTTGAAAGCATCTTAAGGGTAGAAGCGACGTAGCTGTTTGGTGTTCCAAGCGTTGCCGTAGATCTCGCCTTGATTGCTGGCCAGCTTGTATGTTCCGGGCTTCAGAACTTTGGCGATGACGAATGGTGAAAGGGAATTAGGCTTACACCTAGTTCCTAAATAATTTTGGTGGTTGAATTGCCCAACACAAATAATTGGACTAACTAGTTTGCCCAAGTGTGTAGATTATACAGGTGTAAAAGGTTCACACTCAGCCAATAAAAGACCAAGTTTTGGATTCAATAAAGGAGCAAAGGGGCAACCGAAGGCACCCCTGGTCTGGCGCACCGGACTGTCCGGTGTGCCACCGGACAGTGAACAGTACCTGTCCGGTGCACCAGGGGACTTAGACTCAAACTCGCCACCTTCGGGAATTTCCAGGGCGACTCGGCTATAATTCACCGGACTGTCCGGTGTACACCGGACAGTGTCCGGTGCGCCAAGGGAGGTCGGCCTCAGGAACTCGCCAGGTTCGGGAAACGCCAACGGCTAACCCGCTAAAATTCACCGGACTGTCCGGTGTGCACCGGACTGTCCGGTGCGCCTCCGGAGCAACGGTCATCTCCGCGCCAACGGCTCTCTGCCGCGCATTTAATGCGCCCTCTGCGCGCGCAGAAGTCAGAATCGCCCATGCTGGCACACCGGACATCAAACAGTACCTGTCCGGTGTGCACCGGACACCCAGGCGGGCCCACAAGTCAGAAGCTCCAACGGTCAGAATCCAACGGCAATGATGACGTGGCAGGGGCACCGGACTGTCCGGTGTGCACCGGACTGTCCGGTGCGCCATCGAGCAGACGCCTCCAGCCAACGGTCAAGTTTGGTGGTTGGGGCTATAAATACCCCAACCACCCCACCATTCATTGCATCCAAGTTTTCCACTTCTCAACCACTACAAGAGCTCTAGCATTCAATTCTAGACACACCAAAAGAGATCAAATCCTCTCCAATTCCACACAAAGCCCTAGTGACTAGTGAGAGTGATTTGCCGTGTTCATTTGAGCTCTTGCGCTTGGATTGCTTCTTTTCTTTCTCACTTGCTCTTGAGATCACAACTCCATTGTAATCAAGGCAAGAGGCACCAATTGTGTGGTGGCCCTTGCGGGGAAGTTTTGTTCCCGGCTTTGATTTGAGAAGAGAAGCTCACTCGGTCCAAGGGACCGTTTGAGAGAGGGAAGGGTTGAAAGAGACCCGGCCTTTGTGGCCTCCTCAACGGGGAGTAGGTTTGCAAGAACCGAACCTCGGTAAAACAAATCTCCGTGTCTCACTTGCTTATTCGCTTGGGATTTGTTTTGCGCCCTCTCTCTCGGACTCGTTTATATTTCTAACGCTAACCCGGCTTGTAGTTGTGTTTATATTTGTAAATTTCAGTTTCGCCCTATTCACCCCCCCTCTAGGCGACTATCAATTGGTATCAGAGCCCGGTGCTTCATTAGAGCCTAACCGCTCGAAGTGATGTCGGGAGATCACGCCAAGAAGGAGATGGAGACCGGCAAAAAGCCCACTACAAGCCACGGGAGCACTTCATCGGAAGAGTCCCGCACCAAAAGGAGGGAGAAGAAGAAGAGCTCCTCCAACAAAGGGAAGGAGAAGAAATCTTCTTCTCACCACAAAGAGAAGAAGGAAAAATCTTCTTCCCACAAGCCGCATCGGAAAGGCGACAAGCACAAGAGGATGAGGAAGGTGGTCTACTACGAGACCGACACTTCATCAACATCGACCTCCGACTCCGATGCGCCCTCCGTCACTTCTAAGCGCCAAGAGCGCAAGAAGTATAGTAAGATCCCCCTACGCTACCCTCGCATTTCCAAACATACACCTTTACTTTCCGTCCCATTAGGCAAACCACCAACTTTTGATGGTGAAGATTACGCTAGGTGGAGCGATTTAATGCGATTTCATCTAACCTCGCTCCACAAAAGTATATGGGATGTTGTTGAGTTTGGTGCACAGGTACCGTCAGTAGGGGATGAAAACTATGATGAGGATGAGGTGGCCCAAATCGAGCACTTCAACTCTCAAGCAACAACAATACTCCTCGCCTCTCTAAGTAGAGAGGAGTATAACAAAGTACAAGGGTTGAAGAGCGCCAAGGAGATTTGGGATTTACTCAAGACCGCGCATGAAGGTGATGAGCTCACCAAGATCACCAAGCGGGAAACGATTGAGGGGGAGCTCGGTCGGTTCCGGCTTCGCAAAGGGGAGGAGCCACAACACATGTACAATCGGCTCAAGACCTTGGTGAACCAAGCGCGCAACCTCGGGAGCATAAAGTGGGATGACCACGAGGTGGTTAAGGTTATTCTAAGATCACTTATTTTCCTTAACCCTACACAAGTTCAATTAATCCGTGGTAATCCTAGATATACCAAAATGACCCCCGAGGAAGTTATCGGGAATTTTGTGAGTTTTGAATGCATGATCGAAGGATCGAGGAAGATCAACGAGCTTGATGATGCCACCACATCCGAAGCTCAACCCGTTGCATTCAAAGCAACGGAGGAGAAGAAGGAGGAGTCTACACCAAGTCGACAACCAATCGACGCCTCCAAGCTTGACAATGAGGAGATGGCGCTCGTCATCAAGAGCTTCCGCCAAATCCTCAAACAAAGGAGGGGGAAAGACTACAAGTCCCGCTCCAAGAAGGTTTGCTATAAGTGTGGTAAGCCCGGTCACTTTATTGCTAAATGTCCATTATCAAGTGATAGTGACAGGGGCAACGACAAGAAGGGGAGAAGAAAGGAGAAGAAGAGATACTACAAGAAGAAGGGCGGTGATGCCCATGTTTGTCGGGAGTGGGACTCCGACGAAAGCTCTAGCGACTCCTCCGACGACGAGGACGCCGCCAACATCGCCGTCACCAAGGGACTCCTCTTCCCCAACGTCGGCCACAAGTGCCTCATGGCAAAGGATGGCAAAAAGAAGGTTAAATCTAAAACCTCCACTAAATATGAATCCTCTAGTGATGACAATGCTAGTGATGAGGAAGATAATTTGCGTTCCCTTTTTGCCAACCTTAACATAGCTCAAAAGGAAAAATTGAATGAATTGGTTAGTGCTATTCATGAAAAGGATGACCTTTTGGATTCCCAAGAGGATTGTCTAATTAAAGAAAACAAAAAACATGTTAAGGTTAAGAAGGCTTATGCTCTTGAAATTGAGAAATGTGAAAAATTATCTAGTGAGCTAAGCACTTGTCGTGAGATGATTGACAACCTTAGAAATGAAAATGCTATCTTAAATGCTAAGGTTGATTCACATGTTTGTAATGTTTCAATTCCCAATCTTAGAGATGATAATGTTGACTTGCTTGCTAAGATTGATGAATTGAATGTATCTCTTGCTAGCCTTAGATTAGAGAATGAAAAGTTAATTGCTAAGGCTAAAGATTTTGATGTTTGCAAAGTTACAATTTCCAATCTTAAAGATAAAAATGATATTCTTCATGCTAAGATTGTGGAACTTGATTCTTGCAAACCCTCTACATCTACCATTGAGCATGTCACTATTTGTGCTAGATGTAGAGATATTGATGTTAATGCTATTCATGATCACATGTCGTTAATTAAACAACAAAATGATCACATAGCAAAATTAGATGCTAAAATTGCCGAGCATAACTTAGAAAATGAAAAATTTAAATTTGCTAGAAGTATGCTCTATAATGGGAGACGCCCTGGCATCAAGGATGGCATTGGCTTCCAAAGGGGAGACAATGTCAAACTTAATGCCCCTCCTAAAAATTTGTCTAACTTTGTTAAGGGCAAGGCTCCCATGCCTCAGGATAACGAGGGTTACATTTTGTACCCTGCTGGTTATCCCGAGAGCAAAATTAGGAGAATTCACTCTAGGAAGTCTCACTCTGGACCTAACCATGCTTTTATGTATAGGGGTGAGACATCTAGCTCTAGGCAACCAACCCGTGCCAAGTTGCCTAGAAAGAAAACTCCTAATGCATCAAATGATCATGCTATTTCATTTAAAACTTTTGATGCTTCTTATGTGTTGACTAACAAATCCGGCAAAGTAGTTGCCAAATATGTTGGGGGCAAGCACAAGGGGTCAAGGACTTGTGTTTGGGTACCCAAAGTTCTTGTGTCTAATGCCAAAGGACCCAAAACCATTTGGGTACCTAAAGTCAAGAACTAAAATTGTTTTGTAGGTTTATGCATCCGGGGGCTCAAGTTGGATACTCGACAGCGGGTGCACAAACCACATGACAGGGGAGAAAAGGATGTTCTCCTCATATGAGAAAAACCAAGATCCCCAACGAGCTATCACATTCGGGGATGGAAATCAAGGTTTGGTCAAAGGACTTGGTAAAATTGCTATATCTCCTGACCATTCTATTTCCAATGTTTTTCTTGTTGATTCTTTAGATTACAACTTGCTTTCTGTTTCCCAATTATGTCAAATGGGCTACAACTGTCTTTTTACTGATATAGGTGTCACTGTCTTTAGAAGAAGTGATGATTCAATAGCTTTTAAGGGAGTGTTAGAGGGTCAGCTATACTTGGTAGATTTTGATAGAGCTGAACTCGACACTTGCTTAATTGCTAAGACTAACATGGGTTGGCTCTGGCACCGCCGACTAGCCCATGTTGGGATGAAGAATCTTCACAAGCTTCTAAAGGGAGAACACATTTTAGGATTAACAAATGTTCATTTTGAGAAAGACAGGATTTGTAGCGCATGCCAGGCAGGGAAGCAAGTTGGAGTCCATCATCCACACAAGAACATCATGACGACCGACAGGCCGCTTGAGCTACTCCACATGGATCTTTTCGGCCCGATTGCTTACATAAGCATCGGCGGGAGTAAGTATTGTCTTGTAATAGTGGATGATTATTCTCGCTTCACTTGGGTATTCTTTTTACAGGAAAAATCTCAAACCCAAGAGACTTTAAAGGGGTTCTTGAGACGGGCTCAAAATGAGTTCGGCTTAAGGATCAAGAAAATAAGAAGCGACAACGGGACGGAGTTCAAGAACTCTCAAATTGAAAGCTTCCTTGAGGAGGAGGGCATCAAGCATGAGTTCTCTTCTCCCTACACGCCACAACAAAATGGTGTAGTGGAGAGGAAGAATCGAACTCTTTTGGACATGGCAAGAACCATGCTTGATGAGTACAAGACACCGGACCGGTTTTGGGCCGAAGCGGTCAACACCGCCTGCTACGCCATCAACCGGTTATATCTTCACCGAATCCTCAAGAAGACATCATATGAACTCCTAACCGGTAAAAAGCCCAACATTTCATACTTTAGAGTTTTTGGTAGCAAATGCTTTATTCTTGTTAAAAGAGGTAGAAAATCTAAATTTGCTCCTAAAACTGTAGAAGGTTTTTTACTTGGTTATGACTCAAACACAAGGGCATATAGGGTCTTTAACAAGTCCACTGGACTAGTTGAAGTCTCATGTGACGTTGTGTTTGATGAAACTAACGGCTCTCAAGTAGAGCAAGTTGATCTTGATGAGATAGGTGAAGAACAGGCTCCATGCATAGCGCTAAGGAACATGTCCATTGGGGACGTATGTCCTAAGGAATCCGAAGAGCCTTCAAGAGCACAAGATCAACCATCCTCCTCCACGCAAGCATCTCCACCAACTCAAAATGAGGATGAGACTCAAGTTGATGAAGGGCAAAATCAAGAAGATGAGCCACCTCAAGATGATGGCAATGATCAAGGGGGAGATGCAAATGATCAAGAAAAGGAGGATGAGGAAGAACCAAGGCCGCCACACCCAAGAGTCCACCAAGCAATCCAACGAGATCACCCCGTCGACACCATCCTCGGCGACATTCATAAAGGGGTAACCACTCGATCTCGTGTCGCACATTTTTGTGAACATTACTCCTTTGTTTCCTCTATTGAGCCACACAGGGTAGAGGAAGCACTTCAAGATTCGGATTGGGTGATGGCAATGCAAGAGGAGCTCAACAATTTCACAAGGAACGAGGTATGGCATTTAGTTCCACGTCCTAACCAAAATGTTGTAGGAACCAAGTGGGTCTTCCGCAACAAACAAGACGAGCATGGTGTGGTGACAAGGAACAAAGCTCGACTCGTGGCCAAGGGGTATTCACAAGTCGAAGGTTTGGATTTCGGTGAAACCTATGCACCCGTAGCTAGGCTTGAATCTATTCGCATATTATTGGCCTATGCTACTTACCATGGCTTTAAGCTTTATCAAATGGACGTGAAAAGTGCCTTCCTCAACGGACCAATCAAGGAAGAGGTCTACGTTGAGCAACCTCCCGGCTTTGAAGACAGTGAGTATCCTAATCATGTTTATAGGCTCTCTAAGGCGCTTTATGGGCTCAAGCAAGCCCCACGAGCATGGTATGAATGCCTTAGAGATTTCCTCATTGCAAATGGCTTCAAAGTCGGCAAGGCCGATCCTACACTCTTTACTAAAACTCTTGAAAATGACTTGTTTGTATGCCAAATTTATGTTGATGATATTATATTTGGGTCTACTAACGAGTCTACATGTGAAGAGTTTAGTAGGATCATGACACAGAAATTCGAGATGTCGATGATGGGGGAGTTGAAGTATTTTCTAGGATTCCAAGTCAAGCAACTCCAAGAGGGCACCTTCATTTGCCAAACGAAGTACACTCAAGACATTCTAACCAAGTTTGGAATGAAGGATGCCAAGCCCATCAAGACACCCATGGGAACCAATGGGCATCTCGACCTCGACACGGGAGGTAAATCCGTCGATCAAAAGGTATACCGGTCGATGATTGGTTCATTGCTTTATTTATGTGCATCTCGACCGGATATTATGCTTTCCGTGTGCATGTGTGCAAGATTTCAATCCGACCCTAAGGAATCCCACCTTACGGCCGTAAAACGAATCTTGAGATATTTGGCTTTTACTCCTAAGTTTGGGCTTTGGTACCCTCGGGGATCCACATTTGATTTGATTGGTTATTCGGATGCCGATTGGGCGGGGTGCAAAATCAATAGGAAGAGCACATCGGGGACTTGCCAGTTCTTGGGAAGATCCTTGGTGTCTTGGGCTTCAAAGAAGCAAAATTCGGTCGCTCTTTCCACCGTCGAAGCCGAGTACATTGCCGCAGGTCATTGTTGCGCGCAATTGCTTTGGATGAGGCAAACCCTGCGGGACTATGGTTACAAATTAACCAAAGTCCCTTTGCTATGTGATAATGAGAGTGCAATCAAAATGGCCGACAATCCCGTCGAGCATAGCCGCACTAAGCACATAGCCATTCGGTATCATTTTCTTAGGGATCACCAACAAAAGGGAGATATCGAGATTTCTTACATTAACACTAAAGATCAATTAGCCGATATCTTTACCAAGCCTCTTGATGAACAATCTTTTACCAGACTTAGGCATGAGCTCAATATTCTTGATTCTAGAAATTTCTTTTGCTAGCTTGCACACATAGCTCATTTGAATACCTTTGATCATATCTCTTTTCTATGCTATGACTAATGTGTTTTCAAGTCTATTTCAAACCAAGTCATAGGTATATTGAAAGGGAATTGGAGTCTTCGGCAAAGACAAAGGCTTCCACTCCGTAACTCACACTTCGCCATCACTCCAAGCATCTCTCTATTCTTTGGGGAGAAATGAGAATTCAAAGCAAAAGGACTTCGTCTTTGGTATAATCTTAACTCATTTACTTATGACCAAAGGGGAAGATAGTACCTAAGGGCTCTAATGATTCCGTTTTTGGCGATTCATGCCAAAAAGGGGGAGAAATGAGCCCAAAGCAAAAGGACCGCACCACCACCAATTTCAAAACTTAGTGTTTTCCAAGAAGTATTTATCAATTGGGATCCTGTTGTGTTCAAAAGGGGGAAAAGGTAGTATTTCAAAATGGTATATCAAAACCCTCTTGAACACTAAGAGGAGGATTTAATTTAGGGGGAGTTTTGTTTAGTCCAAGGAAAAGCATTTGAAACAGAGGGAGAAAATTTCAAAATCTTGAAAATGCTTTGCAAACTCTTATTCATTTACCTTTGACTATTTGCAAAAGATCTTTGAAATGAATTTACAAAAAATTTTCAAAAACAAAACTTGTGGTGCAAACGTGGTCCAAAATACTAAATAAGAAAGAAACATTCCATATCTTGTAAGTAGTTTTATTGGCTCAATTCCAAGCAACCTTTACACTTACATTATGCAAACTAGTTCAATTATGCACATCTCTGTTTGCTTTGGTTTGTGTTGGCATCAATCACCAAAAAGGGGGAGATTGAAAGGGAATTAGGCTTACACCTAGTTCCTAAATAATTTTGGTGGTTGAATTGCCCAACACAAATAATTGGACTAACTAGTTTGCCCAAGTGTGTAGATTATACAGGTGTAAAAGGTTCACACTCAGCCAATAAAAGACCAAGTTTTGGATTCAATAAAGGAGCAAAGGGGCAACCGAAGGCACCCCTGGTCTGGCGCACCGGACTGTCCGGTGTGCCACCGGACAGTGAACAGTACATGTCCGGTGCACCAGGGGACTCAGACTCAAACTCGCCACCTTCGGGAATTTCCAGGGCGACTCGGCTATAATTCACCGGACTGTCCGGTGTACACCGGACAGTGTCCGGTGCGCCAAGGGAGGTCGGCCTCAGGAACTCGCCAGGTTCGGGAAACGCCAACGGCTAACCCGCTAAAATTCACCGGACTGTCCGGTGTGCACCGGACTGTCCGGTGCGCCTCCGGAGCAATGGTCATCTCCGCGCCAACGGCTCTCTGCCGCGCATTTAATGCGCCCTCTGCGCGCGCAGAAGTCAGAATCGCCCATGCTGGCACACCGGACATCAAACAGTACCTGTCCGGTGTGCACCGGACACCCAGGCGGGCCCACAAGTCAGAAGCTCCAACGGTCAGAATCCAACGGCAATGATGACGTGGCAGGGGCACCGGACTGTCCGGTGTGCACCGGACTGTCCGGTGCGCCATCGAGCAGACGCCTCCAGCCAACGGTCAAGTTTGGTGGTTGGGGCTATAAATACCCCAACCACCCCACCATTCATTGCATCCAAGTTTTCCACTTCTCAACCACTACAAGAGCTCTAGCATTCAATTCTAGACACACCAAAAGAGATCAAATCCTCTCCAATTCCACACAAAGCCCTAGTGACTAGTGAGAGTGATTTGCCGTGTTCATTTGAGCTCTTGCGCTTGGATTGCTTCTTTTCTTTCTCACTTGCTCTTGAGATCACAACTCCATTGTAATCAAGGCAAGAGGCACCAATTGTGTGGTGGCCCTTGCGGGGAAGTTTTGTTCCCGGCTTTGATTTGAGAAGAGAAGCTCACTCGGTCCAAGGGACCGTTTGAGAGAGGGAAGGGTTGAAAGAGACCCGGCCTTTGTGGCCTCCTCAACGGGGAGTAGGTTTGCAAGAACCGAACCTCGGTAAAACAAATCTCCGTGTCTCACTTGCTTATTCGCTTGGGATTTGTTTTGTGCCCTCTCTCTCGGACTCGTTTATATTTCTAACGCTAACCCGGCTTGTAGTTGTGTTTATATTTGTAAATTTCAGTTTCGCCCTATTCACCCCCCCTCTAGGCGACTATCAAATGGCCCTTCCCAGGGGGGTGTGAGCTTGTGCCTCCCTCGGGCGTCTTGTCGCAGCCGAAGCACCAGGTCGCCCACCTGGAGTTCTCGGGACCGGACCCCTCGGGCGTGGTCGCGTCGCAGGGACTGTTGGTACCGCGCCGAGTGTAGCAAGGCCCTGTCCCGAGCTTCCTCCAGTTGGTCCAGCGATTCCTCTCGGCTGGCTTGGTTGCTTTGTTCGGTGTAGGCCCTCGCCCTCGGGGAGCCGTATTCCAGGTCAGTGGGCAAGATAGCTTCAGCCCCGTAGACCAGGAAAAACGGCGTGAAGCCCGTGGCACGACTCGGCGTCGTCCTTAGGCTCCAGACCACCGAGGGGAGTTCCTTCATCCATCGCCTGCCGAACTTGTTGAGGTCGTTGTAGATCCGAGGCTTGAGCCCTTGTAGAATCATGCCGCTGGCGCGCTCTACCTGCCCATTCGACATGGGATGAGCCACGGCGGCCCAGTCCACCCGGATATGGTGATCTTCGCAAAAATCCAAGAATTTTTTGCCGGTGAACTGGGTGCCGTTGTCGGTGATGATGGAGTTCGGGACCCCGAAGCGATGGATGATGTTGGTGAAGAATGCCACCGCCTGCTCGGACCTGATGCTGTTCAGAGGTCGGACCTCGATCCACTTGGAGAATTTGTCGATGGCGACCAGCAGGTGCGTGTAGCCCCCGGGCGCCTTCTGCAAGGGACCGACGAGGTCCAGACCCCATACAGCGAAGGGCCAGGTGATGGGTATTGTCTGCAGAGCCTGAGCGGGCAGGTGTGTCCGCTTCGCATAGAATTGGCACCCTTCGCAGGTGCGGACAATTCTAGTGGCGTCAGCCACCGCCGTTGGCCAGTAGAAGCCTTGCCAGAAAGCATTTCCAACAAGGGCTCGGGGTGCTGTGTGGTGGCCGCAAGCCCCCGAGTGTACTTCTTGCAGCAGTTCCCGACCTTCGGCGATGGAGATGCATCGCTGGAGGATGCCCGAGGGGCTGCGATGGTAGAGCTCCTCTTCGTCGCCCAGCAAGACGAATGACTTGGCGCGTCGCGCTACCCGCCGAGCCTCGACTTGGTCGAGGGGTAGCTCTCCTCGACGGAGATATTGCAGGTACGGGGCCTGCCAATCCTGGTCTGGCGTGGCCCCGCTCTGCCCTTCCTCGACGTTCAATGCCCCGCCCTCGGGGGCCGAGGGTACCTCGGGCTGGGCCGAGGGTGCCTCGGGCTGAACCGAGGGTACCTCGGGCTGAGCCGAGGGTACCTCGGGCTGAGCCGAGGGTACCTCGGGCTCGGGCGTGTCGTCGAGCTTGACGGAGGGTTGACGCAGATCCCGGGAGAAGACGTCCGGGGGGGACTGTCGTTCGCCCCGAGGCTATCTTAGCCAGCTCGTCTGCGGTTTCGTTGTAGCGCCGAGCGATGTGGTTGAGCTCGAGCCCGAAGAACTTGTCTTCCAGGCGCCGAACCTCGTCGCAGTAGGCCTCCATCTTCGGGTCGCGGCAGTGGGAGTTCTTCATGACTTGGTCGATGACGAGCTGCGAATCACCGCGGGCGTCGAGGCGTCTGACCCCTAGCTCGATGGCGATCCGCAATCCGTTGACCAGAGCTTCGTACTCGGCCACATTGTTGGACGCCGGGAAGTGGAGGCGCAGCACGTAGCGCAAGTGCTTACCGAGGGGCGAGATGAAGAGGAGGCCCGCGCCGGCCCCCGTCTTCATCAGCGACCCGTCGAAAAACATGGTCCAGAGCTCCGGTTGGATCGGAGTCGTTGGCAGTTGGGTGTCGACCCATTCGGCCACGAAATCCGCCAACACTTGGGACTTGATGGCCTTCCGAGGGGCGAACGAGATCGTTTCGCCCATGATCTCCACCGCCCACTTTGCGATCCTGCCCGAGGCCTCTCGGCACTGGATGATCTCCCCCAGGGGGAAGGATGACACCACAGTTACCGGATGGGACTCGAAGTAGTGTCGTAGCTTCCGCCTTGTCAGGATCACAGCATACAGCAGCTTTTGAACTTGTGGGTAGCGGATCTTAGTCTCGGACAGCACTTCGCTGATGAAGTAGACCGGCCTCTGAACGGGCAATGTATGCCCTTCCTCCTGCCTTTCGACCACAATCGCGGCGCTAACCACCTGAGTGGTCGCGGCGACGTAGACCAAGAGGGTTTCCCCGTCCGCCGGCGGCACCAAGACTGGCGCCTTTGTAAGGAGCGCCTTCAGGTTGCCGAGGGCTTCCTCGGCCTCAGGGGTCCAAACGAAACATTCGGCCTTCCTTAAGAGGCGGTACAGAGGCAGACCTCTTTCGCCGAGGCGTGAGATGAAACGGCTCAGGGCCGCGAGGCATCCCATGACCCTCTGTACCCCTTTTAAGTCCTTGATGGGTCCCATGCTGGTGATGGCCGCAATCTTCTCCGGGTTGGCTTCGATGCCTCGCTCAGAGACGATGAACCCTAGGAGCATGCCTCGGGGTACCCCGAAGACACACTTCTCAGGATTAAGCTTGACTCCTTTCGCCTTGAGACACCGGAATGTCACTTCAAGGTCGGAGAGGAGGTCGGAAACCTTTCGTGTCTTGACTACGATGTCATCGACGTAGGCCTCGACTGTGCGACCGATGTGTTCGCCGAACACATGGTTCATGCACCGCTGGTACGTCGCGCCTGCATTCCTCAAGCCGAACGGCATGGTGACATAGCAGTACATGCCGAACGGCGTGATGAAAGAAGTCGCGAGCTGGTCGGACTCTTTCATCCGGATCTGGTGATACCCCGAGTAGGCATCGAGGAAGGACAGGGTTTCGCACCCAGCAGTGGAATCCACGATTTGGTCGATGCGAGGCAGAGGGTAGGGAACCTTCGTACATGCTTTGTTGAGACCAGTGTAGTCTACACACATCCGCCATTTCCCCCCTTTCTTCCTCACAAGCACAGGGTTGGCAAGCCATTCGGGATGGAATACCTCTTTGATGAACCCTGCCGCCATTAGCTTGTGGATCTCTTCGCCAATCGCTCTGCGCTTCTCCTCGTCGAATCGGCGCAGAGGCTGCCTGACGGGTCGGGCTCCGGCCCGAATATCCAGCGAGTGCTCGGCGACATCCCTCGGTATGCCGGGCATGTCCGAGGGACTCCACGCAAAGACATCGGCGTTTGCGCGGAGAAAGTCGACGAGCACTGCTTCCTATTTGGGGTCGAGCCCGGAACCGATCCGGATCTGCTTGGTGGTGTCGCCACTGGGGTCGAGGGGGACGGCCTTGACCGTCTCCGCTGGCTCGAAGTTGCCGGCATGGCGCTTCACGTCTGGGACCTCCTTGGAGAGGTTCTCCAGGTCGGCGATGAGGGCCTCGGACTCGGCGAGGGCCTCGGCGTACTCCACGCACTCCACGTCGCATTCGAACGCGTGTTTGTACGTGGGGCCGACGGTGATGACCCCGTTGGGGCCCGGCATCTTGAGCTTCAGGTAGGTGTAGTTGGGGACGGCCATGAACTTCGCGTAGCATGGCCTCCCTAGCACGGCGTGGTAGGTTCCTCGGAACCCGACCACTTCGAACGTCAGGGTCTCCCTTCGGAAGTTGGAGGGTGTCCCGAAGCAGACTGGGAGGTCGAGTCGCCCGAGGGGCTGGACGCGCTTCCCAGGGATGATCCCGTGGAAGGGCGCAGCGCCTGCTCGGACGGAGGACGGATCGACGCGCAGAAGCTTGAGGGTCTCGGCGTAGATGATGTTGAGGCAGCTGCCCCCGTCCATCAGGACCTTGGTGAGCCTGACATCGCCGACAACGGGGTCGACGACGAGCGGGTATTTCCCCGGGCTCGGCACATGGTCGGGGTGGTCGGCCCGGTCGAAAGTGATGGGCTTGTCGGACCAGTCTAGGTATACTGGCGCCGCCACCTTCACCGAGCAGACCTCCCGGCGCTCTTGCTTGCGGTGCCGAGCCGAGGTATTCGCCGCATGCCCTCCATAGATCATGAAGCAGTCGCGGACCTCGGGGAACCCCCCTGCTGGGTGATCTTCGTTCTTGTCGTCGTCGTGGGCCCTGCCACCCTCGGCGGGTGGCCCGGCCCTGTGGAAATGACGCCGAAGCATAACGCACTCCTCGAGGGTGTGCTTGACGGGCCCCTGATGGTAGGGGCACGGCTCCTTGAGCATCTTGTCGAAGAGGTTTGCACCTCCGGGGGGCTTCCGAGGGTTCTTATACTCGGCGGCGGCGACAAGGTCCGCGTCGGCGGCGTCGCGTTTCGATTGCGACTTCTTCTTGCCTTTCTTCTTGGCGCCGCGCGGAGCAGACGCCTCGGGAGCTTCTTCCGATGGGCGGCCCTGGGGCTGCTTGTCCTTTCGGAAGATAGCCTCGACCGCCTCCTGGCCGGAGGCGAACTTGGTGGCGATGTCCATCAGCTCGCTCGCCCTGGTGGGGGTTTTGCGACCCAGCTTGCTCACCAGGTCGCGGCAAGTGGTGCCGGCGAGGAACGCGCCGATGACATCCGAGTCGGTGATGTTGGGGAGCTCGGTGCGCTGCTTCGAGAATCGCCGGATGTAGTCCCGGAGCGACTCCCCCGGCTGTTGCCGGCAGCTTCGAAGGTCCCAGGAATTCCTGGGGCGCACGTATGTGCCCTGGAAATTGCCAGCGAAGGCTTGGACCAAGTCGTCCCAGTTGGAAATCTGCCCCGGAGGCAGGTGCTCCAACCAGGCGCGAGCAGTGTCGGAGAGGAACAGGGGGAGGTTGCGGATGATGAGGTTGTCGTCGTCCGTTCCACCCAGTTGGCAGGCAAGGCGGTAGTCCGCGAGCCACAGTTCCGGTCTCGTTTCCCCCGAGTACTTTGTGATAGTAGTCGGGGGTCGGAACCGGGTCGGGAATGGCGCCCGTCGGATGGCCCGACTGAAGGCCTGCGGGCCGGGTGGTTCGGGCGAGGGACTCCGATCCTCCCCGCTGTCGTAGCGCCCCCCACGCCTGGGGTGGTAGCCTCGGCGCACCCTTTCGTCGAGGTGAGCCCGACGGTCGCGTCGATGGTGCTCGTTGCCGAGGTGGCCCGGGGCCGCAGGCGCGGTGTTGCGCGTGCGCCCGGTGTAGACCGAGGCTTCCCGCATGAATCGAGAAGTCGCGGCATGAGGTTCCGAGGGATATCCTTGCCTCCGGGATGCAGTGCTCTCGGCCCGCCGGGCCGCAGCGCCTTCCAGGAGATTCTTGAGTTCTCCCTGGATTCGCCGACCCTCGGTGGTTGACGGCTCCGGCATCGCGCGGATGAGCATCGCTGCGGTTGCCAGGTTCTGACCGACCCCGCTGGATGCGGGCGGCGGCCTGATCCTGACATCGTTGGCGACGCGGTGCTGGAGACCTTGGGGCAGATGACGTATTTCTCCGGCCAGGGGTTGGCCCACCCATGCCTGTCCGACGTCCCGACGGATCGGCTCAAGCGCTCCTGTTCCCTCGTTGAGCCTGGCCTGCGCCTCGCGGACTTGCTCGAGTTGTGGGTCGTAACCCCCCGCCGGAGCGGGGACCACAGCTAGCTCCCGTGGGATGTCGGCGCGAGGCACCGGCCTGGGGAGGTCACCATCCTCCGGCATGCCAAGATGGTTGCCTTCGGTGGGA
This sequence comes from Zea mays, assembly GCF_902167145.1. NCBI lineage: Eukaryota > Viridiplantae > Streptophyta > Magnoliopsida > Poales > Poaceae > Zea > Zea mays. The sequence continues at coordinate 55,969,657 of NC_050096.1, read as the reverse complement.
TCCCCTAGCTCGATGTGGAAACATTCGCGGCTTGGGCCGCAGCTCTCGTCGCCAAGGCTGCGGCTTCCATCGGAACAGTCGGATAGACAGTAGTCACATGCGGTCATGAAGTCCCGCACGGCACTGGGGTTGCCAAGTCCGGAGAAATCCCAACCGATGCTGGGATCGTCATCTTCCTCGGACCCAGAGGGCCCGTAGGTCGAGACGTCCGTCAGTCGGTCCCAAGGCGACCGCATACAGAACCTCAGTGGGGTTGCACTCGCCTCAATGAGAGCGCCCGCCAAAACGAGGTCGTTTGGCGGGTTGAGGCCGAGTCGAAATGACGCAAGATGGGAGTTAGTCGTTACCTTTTGGTCGACGAGGAGCGACGTAGTCACATCGGGGACTGGTTGCGCCGTCATCTCTGGTTCGAGGGTGACGTCCTGCAGGCTTTCCGCGAGCGCGCCGGCGTCGTCTTCTTGCTCAAGGTCAGCGTGCCGCGGGGGGACGGCGCTCGCCTCCGTCTCGAACGCGAGGTCGACGTCCGGCGTGCCTTCCGTCGGGGCGTCGGGGGCGTCGATTCGCTCGACGGCCGACGAAGCGCGGCCTCCCGTCTGGCCTTGACGGCTCCGCCTCCTCCTCCGTTGGCGGGGGAGAGAATGGAGCGAGCCCGAATATTGCTCTTCCACCATGCGGGGAAGACGTCGTCGATTCCGCCGCCGGCGGGCGGGTTGTCGGCCGCCGTTGTCGTAGTCGCGCGGCGGTGGAAGAAGTGTCATGTCGTAGCTGCCGTCGAAGGACATGAACTCGAGAGTCCCGAAACGAAGCACCGTCCTGGGCCGGAGAGGTCGCTGGAGACTGCCCATCTGGAGCTTGACGGGGAGCTGTTCGTCAGCACGCAGCAGGCCCCTACCTGGCGCGCCAACTGTCGGCGTTTCGAGACAGGGGGGTCCCTAAGCCGACGAGTGAGTGTGCTGCGTGCCCCAGCCCAGATGGGTCGAGCGCGTGGGCGAGCGCGAAGGGGGGAGAGGCGAGGTGGCCGGAGCCGAGCGTGAGGGAGGTGGAAGTCCCGCGGCCTTCGTGTTCGTCCCGCGCCCAGGTCAGGTGCGCTTGCAGTAGGGGGGTTACAAGCGTCCACGCGGGTGAGGGAAGCGAGCGGCCCCAAGAGAGCGCCTGTCCCGTCCTCGGTCCCGCGCGGCCAACCTCCTCTGAGAAGGCCCTGGTCCTTCCTTTTATAGTCGTAAGGAGAGGATCCAGGTGTACAATGGGGATGTAGCAGAGTGCTACGTGTCTAGCGGAGGGAGAGCTAGCGCCCTAGGTACATGCCAATGTGGCAGCCGGAGAGATCTGGGCACCCTGCTGGCGTGATGTCGTGGCTGTCGGAGGTGCGGCGGAGCCTGATGGAGGGACAGCTGTTGGAGCGGTCGAGTCCCTGCTGACGTTGTCCTGCTTCCGTAAGAGAGCTGGGGGCCGCCGTCGTCATAGAGCTTGTGGAGCGCCATCATTGCCTCTCTGGCGGAGCTGGCCGGATGAGACGTCGGTCTTGTTCTCCGTGACCCGAGTCGATTCGGGGTGGGATGATGATGGCGCCTCCTGTTGACGTGGCGGTCTGTGCCCTAGGCAGGGCGACGTGGGGTTTCCTCCGAAGCCGAGGTTGAGTCTGCCTTCTGTTGCCGTGGCCGAGCCCGAGCCAAGGGGTCGGGCGAGGCGGAAGTCGTTCGGCCGAGGCCAGGGCGGAGTCCGAGCCCTGGGGTCGGGCGAGGCGGAGTTTCGTCGTCTTCCGGGTCTTAGCCCGAGTCCGAGCCCTGGGGTCGGGCGGAGCGGAGTTCGCCGTCTTCCGGGTCTTAGCCCGAGTCCGAGCCCTGGGGTCGGGCGGAGCGGAGTTCGCCGTCTTCCGGGTCTTAGCCCGAGTCCGAGCCCTGGGGTCGGGCGGAGCGGAGTTCGCCGTCTTCCGGGTCTTAGCCCGAGTCCGAGCCCTGGGGTCGGGCGGAGCGGA